>NC_046657.1:2440892-2540571 GCF_010883055.1 Belonocnema kinseyi
TGGAGGGGCGTAGTAATAGGGGAAATGGAAAGAAGGCCAGTAAAGGAAGAAAAAGAAGCAGGTGGAAGTAAGGAAAGGTATAGCAGGAGAAGAGTGGAGGATTTGGGGAAGTGAGGGATCGGAAATCAGGTGATCAGAGCATGTTGGTAAAGTGAGGGAAAGCAAGGGGAGTGGAAATGAGTGGAGGAAAAGAATGGTGAAGGAAGGAGAGGGTATTTTTAATAGGGGAAGGGAGGAGAGGGGCCGTAGAGGAATAATAATTAGGTGAAAAGGTCAGTGGATGGCAATATCAGGAAAGTAATATTAGAAAGAGGAAGAGCAAGTAAGAGAAGGGAAGGGAGGGGAATTGAAGTGTGGGAAAGTGTTATTCGAACTTTTTAAAAAAAATCCTGAAGATGATTTTCATTTTCGATGTGAAATTTTTAAATTTTGAAATAATTTTTTTATTGATGCGAGGATATTTACCACTTTCAGCGTCCTAATTTCGCTCAGAAAAGCTGGGTCAACGAAAGCTTTTCTCTCACTGGAAACATTATTCCATTTTATGACAGTCGTACTCATAAACTTGATTGCTGTACGACACTTTTAAATCACACACGTATTTTCTGATACAGACAAATGGAGATAGTGAACAATGATTTCATTCTAAAAATATATTTTTTTCAACAATGATAAGCCTGATTTACTTTTTAGAAAATTATTAATAAAATAAAAAATCAAGTTTTACAAATAATGACATAACGCCAAAAATTAAAAAAAAAAATTTTTGTTTCAAAGCGAAAATGGCCGATTGAGATCATTTTGAATCAGTTTTGGTTACGAAAATCAATCTTACTGTGAGCAAAACTTAACAAGTGGGAATTTATTTTATAATAACGTTTATAACTATAGAAGATGTTAACTTATGTTAATTTTCCGTCAGAAATTACGGTTCTCATGAAAAATGTTATCATTCAGAGCCAAGTCAAAATATAATTTTTTGAATGAGAAAAAGACAGATTTCATAATTTTTTTATAAAAATATAAACAAATTTGTAAAGTGGAATGAACAATTTTGCCATTATTTAAACAACTTATCATTGTTTAATAAGATATTCTCTTAAATTATCCTAAAAATCTTTTGTTTTTTTTCATTCCTCATCAATGACTCAGCTATTTATTTAAATAGAAAGAATGATCGACAAACATCAACAACTGTAATTGTTGAAAAAATTTCTTATTGTCTATTAAATTATCTTTTTTCATAATCAACCTAGAAAGGTGCGGTTTTTCTTAAATATTTAACTTTTTCTGTTCTTCAGTTATAAAGAAATAGTTATTTACAAAATTAAATAACAGTTTTTATTCCTTTTTTTTAAATTTTCTTTGGCTCTTAAGTTATGGAGGAGTTACAAGCAAAACAAAAATAACCATAATTGTTTAAACAATTTATTTTTCTCCTTATATCATCCTTCTTATGAATTAACCTACAAAAATGCGATTTTTTCTCAACTTCTACACTTTTCTACGACTTTTTAGTTATAAAAAATTAGTAATAAATATAATTTTTTATAACAAAAAATCAAATAAGAGTCGGAAACTTTGAAAAAAACTGCAGCTTCATTGCTTTATTCTAAAAAAAAGATAATAACAGAGAATAAGAAGTATAAATACATTTAAATTCAAATGCGATGATATGAAGGATGGGAAAATATTAGAAAATATGGCATGTGTGATATTGGATTTTCATTTAGAAACATGAGATTGAAATGGAATATATGTATATCATTATTCTATTTTTTTATACGCGTATCTCGTTCACTCTGACTCGATTTCTGGTTGAAGATATATTGGAGAAAAAAAGATTTTAAAAAGTGTTTAGTTATATTAAAAATTAAATGACAATTCACTGACCATATTAATCACTCTTGCTAAAACTAATTTTCAAACAATTATTTAATGCTAAATAAAAGAAATTACAATTTCTTTTTTTTTCAATGCAAAATGAAACAAAAAGACATACTTATTATAAGCTTTTTGTGAATTAAAGTATATAATTTCCACCGGAGAACTACTCATTTTGGCACTAGGTATTTTTTTATAACTTGTAATTTCTTAAACAATTGTTTTCGCCTTGTTAATCGTAAAAAGTTATTATATTTTATGATAAATTATACAAAGTTAATGATTATTAAGAGTAGTAGTTCCTGTTAAATATAGCTGGTAATTATTTAAACAATTATTATCTGTTCAAGGCATTTTTCCCCTTTAAATAGTAGAAAGTTATTATTTTCTGCAATCAGTGACACACGTAAATAATGTTGAGAGCTATATTTTATTGTAGGAAATTTGGTAATTATTTAAACAAATTTTATTCGTTTTAACAATTTTTATTTGTTTAAACCATTTTTCCCCTGTAAATCGTTCAAAGCTATTCTTTTATGCAATTAATGACAGAATCAAAGAATTTCGAGAGGAATTGATTATTGAAGGATATTGACAATTATTTAAACAATTTTTATTTGTTTAAACAATTTTTTCCTCTAAATAGTAGACAGATATTATTTTATGCAATCAATGACACAATTAAAGAATGTTGAGAGCTACATTTTACTGAAGGACATTGGGTAATCATTTAAACAAATTTTATTTGTTTTAACCATTTTCATTTGTTGAAACCATTTTTCCCCTGTAAATCGTAAAAAGCAATTCTTTTGAGTAGTTAATGACAGAATTAAAGAATGTTGAGAGCAATGTATTATTGAAGGATTTTTTGCAATTATTTAATCAATTTTTATTTGTTTAAGCAATTGGTTTTCCTGTCAGGCGTGAAAAGTTATTATTTTTCGGAATTAATGACACAATTAACGTAAGTTTAGAGCAGTATGTTTTTGTAAATGATATTTTAACTTTTTAAGCGATGTTTATTGTTTTAAACAATTATCATTTTAAAAAAAAATTTCACTTAAATTCGTAAAGTTATTGTTTTCTGTAGGGAACGACATAATTAAAGAATGTTGAGATTAATATATTATTCAAGAATGTTTAGTAATTATTTAAGCAAATTTCATTTGTTTAAAGAATTTTTTCTTGTGTTTAACTTGAAAAGTTATTAAATTTTGAGATAAATTATACAAAGTTGAAGATTGTACAGAGTAGTAGTTCTTGTTCAACATTTTTGGTCATTATTTAAACAATTTCAATTTGTTCGAACAATTTTTTCATTCCGTAATTATAAGAAGTTATTATTTTCTGGAAATAATGAAATAATTAAAGAATGTTGAGCGAAATACAGTTTTAAAGAATATTCGGCAATTTTTTGAACAATTTTTATTTTTGTGAACAATTTTTTCATATAGATCGTGTAAAGTGATCCTTTTCGGTAGTTAATGACACAATTAACGACATTAAAGAGTATTATTTTTTTGTTTCAGATATTTTGCATTTATTGAAATAATTCATGATCATTTAGTTAGGCCTTTTCAGATAAAAGGTGGAAAAAATTTAGATTTTTTCGAGTCCCTTGCACGTACTTCCTTGCGAAAAGGCGAAGGTAAGTAAATATTAATTGTATAAATAATTTAAAAATATCCGAGGGAAAAAATATTACTACTCAAATTCGTTAATTGTGTCATTAATTACAGAAAATAATAACTTTTCACGATTTACAAAGAAAAAATTGTTTAAATAAATTAAAATTGTTTAAACAAATTAAAATTGTTTTAAAAAGTTGCAAAATATCAGTTAGAAAAAATATAACTTTCAAAATTCGTTTATTGTGTCATTAATTCCAGAAAAAAATAACTTTCTTCGCTTGGAAACTAAGAAAAAATTATTTAAACAAAGGAAAATTATTCAAATAATTACCATATATGTTAGACATGAACTACTTTTGACATTCATCAAAGTTATTGGGTGAAAACTATTCCTTGAATACTCCTCAGGAGGAAAATATACTTGAATTTACAAATTATTTATAACAAGTGCTTCTTTCCTAAAAAATTAATAAAATAAATTTCTGATTTTTCTTTTTTCGAAAAACGAAAATATTGAGAGGGATTTATAAAAAAAAAAGTTGAAAATTTTTTCAGATAAAACTTAGAACCACCCTAGCGCAAATTGGTTGTCTGTTGTTTTTTTATTCGATAATGGACGATTAATTAATATTGTAATCTCGAAGAAAGGAATAAGAAAAAATGAAAAAAATGAGATAAAAAAAAAGAAAAGAGGAAAGAATTATTCTTAAAGAGGGCAAAGTTCTCTTGACTTTCTAGAGAGGCTTGAATATCTATACTGCATCATATCGACGATTTCTCCTGGCGAGTTTAAATTGAATTACGTGACTGGTGCAGTCGAACGCGATCACGTGAGATCATAAAAAATATAGGGAATAATGCAAGAGCTGATATGAGAAATCGAATATCCTTGTTTTATTATGAATTTGTGTCTCTATTCCAGGAGCGAGTAGAGCAAGTGCATATTAAGTCAGACGAGGCATCAGGAATTCAACACGTATGCAGCTTTTATGACTTTCAATATTTTTTGACGACCCTTGAAATTAAATAGAAAAATTCTTGGAAATTAAAACAAGCTACCTTCAAATTTTGACAAAACACTCCTAAATACCTTTATCCAAAAAAAAAAGAGGGAAACAAATTCAGGCAACCATTTAGGGGTGACTTGTCCAATCTTATTCGCTGGATTCTTACATCTGATTTTAATTACCAAGAATTTTTTAATTCAATTTGAATTCCAAACTTTAATAATGATTTAAAATTTTTAATTATCGTGAATTTAACATGATTGCCTTTTTTTGGTTCCTATTTTTTTATTATATAAAGATATCTGAGAGTGCGTTGTTCAAATTCGATAATTTCAAAATAAAATTTGAATGTTCGATGTTAAACAATATTTAAAATTTTCATTTATTCTGAATTTAATTTGTTTGCTATTGAAAAAAAATTTGTTTAGCATTAAAAAAAATACATTTTCTAAGTTTGGTTTTCGGATTTTTAGTTTTTTTTCTAATTTTCAAAAATTTCATAGTTGGATCTGAATGTCGGACATTAATATAGAATTAAATTTTAAAACACACTGAATTTGATTTGGTTGCCTTTTTTTCATTTCACCGTTTTACATTAAATTGATACATTTGAAAGTGTGTTGTTCAAATTTGAGTATTACATAGTTAAGCTGAAATGTAAGGCATTAAAAATGATAGAAAATTTTAATTGAACATGACTTGATTTTCTTTGCATTTTGGTTGTTGGAACGTTAAAAAGATTTCAAATGATAATTTATTCTGAATTAAATTATGTTCTCTTTTTAAAATTTTCTTATAAATTATTACATTTTTGAGTGTTTTGTCTAACGTTCAAACTGTTTTGAAGAAAGTCAGTCTTTTTGGTTTAAAAATTAAACAAATTGACAACAAAGTAAATTTTATGTTAAAAACTTATATTATTGTTTGACATTGGTTTCAATATTGTTGCAAATTTGTTTATTTCTTGGTTTAAAAAAAATGATTTTTTTTTAATTCAACTATTCCAGTCTTGGCAGTTAATACATCCTATATAAGTAGAAAATGTAACAATTTGGTAGAAAATTGACTTTTATGTTTAAGAATCATAATTTTTGTTAAAAATTTAACCATTATCTAGATAGTTGATTTTTTGACTTCATAATTCAGCAATTTTATTAAAAATTAGATTATTTTGTTAAAATTGAACTGTCTTTTAATTTTTTTGAGAATTGAACTATTCCATTTTTTGTTTTAAAATGTAACAAATTTGAAGAAAATTGAAGTTCGTATTTGAAAATCTTATTTTTAGTTGAAAAGTCAGCTGTTGTGCAGATAATTCCCCCTTTTGGTTTGAAAATTCAAAAAATGGTGGAAAATTAAACTGATTTATTAAAAATAAAAATTTTTGTTAAAAAATCAAATTTTCGGGTAAAAAATTTAACTATTTGGTTGAAAATTAAACAATTTCTATGAAAATAAAACTGTTCCATAGAATATCAATTTTATATTTATAAATCATATTTTGAATAGAAAATTCAAGTGTTATGTAGATAGTTTTTCTTTTCTACTTGAAAATTCGACAAATTTGTTTCAAATTCATGTATTTTATTGAAAATTATTATTTTTTGTTCTTGGAAATTAAAAAATTTGGTAAAAATTCATGAATTTCGTTGAAAATTCACTTTTTTCTAGAATATTTGGTTGAAAATTTATTTTCTTCTTTGAAAATTAAAAAAAAAACCTAGAAAAGCCAGAGAATTTCTTTGAAAGCGTGTCTAAATTTTTTAAATCGTCATATAAATGATATAAAACTGTTTTTGTTATTTGTAAAAGTAACTTTACATTACTGAACTTAAATATTTTCTTCAAAATAATTTTTTTAATTGAAAAATTAGCTATTCTAATTTTGTTTAAAAATTGATCATTTTTATTTGACAGTTTAATTATTCCAGAAAAAGATTCATCATTTTGGTAGAAAATTCATCACTGTAAAAAAATGTTAGTATTCAGTTGAAAATTTCTTTTCTTTGGTTACAAATTATTTTTCCAACTGAAAATTTAACTCATCCAGTTGAAAATTTTATCATTTTAGTTAGAAATTCATGCCTTTGTTTGAAAATTAATTTTTTACTTACCAATTTTACAATTTAATTTTTGTTTGAAACTTTCTTTTGGTTGATAAATCATCTTTTTGTTTTAAAATTCAACTATTCAAGTACAAGATTAATGGTTTCAATAAAAAATTTATGACTTTGAAAATTCATCTTTTTTAGTTGTAAATTCTACCTCTTTGGTTGGAAATTGAACTATTTTTTGACAAACATTCTTTTTTCTCGTTTAAACATTAAGTTTTGAACTAAAATGTCATTATTCCAATTTTGTTTCAAAATTTAACTTTTTTTCGTTTTCCGTATTAGATGAAAATTCAACTATTTGGTTGAAAATTCATGTATTTTGTTGAAAAATCGTCTTTTCGCTAAAAATATTAACTTTATTGGTTAGAAATTAATTTTTTCTTACATGTTTTTTCACTGTAGTTAAAAATTTGTGTTTTTTTTTTATTTGAAAACTTATTTTGAATATGAAAATTTAACTATTCCATTTTGCGTTGAAAATTGATAATTTTTGTTGAATATTCAACTATTTGTTAAAACTTCTAAGTATTTTGTTGAAAATTGATCTCTTGGTTGAATATGTAACTGCTCGATTAAAAGTTAAACTAATTTGTTGAAAATACATTTTTTCGGTTGAAGATTTATCATTTTAATTGGAAATTAATTTCTTCGATTGAAAATTGAACTGTTTTGTTAAAAACCATTTTTTATTTTTGGTTCAAATTTAATTTTTTGTAACCAAAAATTTCACTATCCCACAGTTGGTTAAAAATTTCTCTTTGTTAATTTAAAATTAATCTATTTATTTGAGAATTCTTTTTTCCAAATTAAAAATTCATCATAATACTTGAAGTTACATCATCAATTAAATATTTCAGACAAAATTGATACACTTGTACTTCCGAGCACCACAGAAGCACCATAGCTTTCCTTGTAAAAATCTCAGAAATTAGAGGATCATCAGTTTTGGATCGATATAATTTAGCGGTGAGTACTGGTAAGCAAGTGAGTACCAGTAAGCGGGTAAGTATTGGTAAGCGGGCGAGACCTGATAAGCCGGTGAGTATTGTTAAGCGGGTGAGTATTGTTAAGCGGTTGAGTATGAGTAAGCGGGAGAGTGTTGTCTAGTTGACTATGATTAAGTGGGTAGTAGGGTGGTTGGGAGAAAGGTGCTGTTATTGAGCGGGCGAGTATTAGTAAGGGGTTAAGGATTGACAAGCAGATTAATATTAGTAAGCGTGTTAGTATGAATAAGCGGGTGAGTGTGTGTAAGTGGGTAAGCATGATTAGGCGCGTGATTATGTGTAAGCGGCTGAGCATTAGTAAACGGATGAGTATGGGTAAGCGGTGAGTATGTGTAAGCGGGTGAGTAGTAGTAAGCGGTTGAGTATGAGTAAGCGGGTAGGTGAATAGGTGGGGGGAATGTGCTGTTATTATTAGAGGTGTCCTGGGGTTGGTCGATACGAACTTAAAGGGCGATGTAGCTAATGCATGTGACCCGGGCAGCAGGTAGGGTTGATCGTGATCAGGGCGTAAAACGTGCTAACCTCCCACCTATAGTTGGCATTCTCTCTGCGTGGTATCGACCCTTGGCCACGTGTTGCTCCCTGCCAACCACCCTGCCACCCTTCTCCTTCACCCTTCGAACATCCTTGCGACTCTGTTACATCCTCGCATCTTCCACTGCTTTCGTGATAATTTAACCTACTTACGGCCCCCCCCCATCCCTCACCCCTCATCACCACACTCTTTTAACCAGCATAAGTTTTGTAATACTCCTCTCTTATTTTTAAAATTTTTTGACTTTTCCCTGACTTTTTTCTGGTTAATGTTTCATTTTTACTGATCAATAATATTCAAAGACGAAAATTTCAGTTTTGTAATGTTTCAAGCATAGAATCTTTTATATTCAGAATGAAAGAGTTTCGGATTTTAAATTTGTATTATCTAACTTACTTTTTAATTAAAAAATAAAATAATAATTTACCAAACATTAGTGAATTTTAAGGGCTAAATATTTTACTGTCTTAAAAAAACGTTTGTCTTTTGACACTAAAAAGATGAAATTTAAAAAAAAAAATTAATTTCCGATCAAGAAAGATTTATTTTCAACTAAATAGTTGAATTTTCCAAAACAAAAAGCAAGCTAATCTGGCATCAAACTGTTGAACTTTGAATTAAATATTTGAATTTGGAAGTAAAATGATGAATCTTCGACTGTAATAGTAAAATTTTAAGTAAAAAAAAACTAAATAAAAATTTCATTCAAAGAGATGAATTTTCAACTCAAATGATAAATCTTCCACGAAAAATAATTTTTAATTAATTATGTTTCTTTTTTAGATGAAAATTCCACAATTTGGTTTAAATTCATGTATTTTTTATAGAAAATTAATTTTAAGTCTGAATACTTTTCTAGATATTTTTTTATTTAAAATTTATGTTTTCTCGTTGATAATTAACCTTTTAGTTGGAAATTAATTGTTCGTTTGAAAATGAAAGTACTTTGTTTAAAATATCTATTTTTTGGTTACAAATTAATTATTGGGTTAAAAATTGATTGAGTCAAAAATTTCACAATTTTTAAAAAAAATTCGTCTTTTCAATAATTCTTTAGTTGAAAATTCAACTATTGCATTGAAAAATATGTTGTTGTTGTCAAGAATGAACAATTTTAAAAAATGTATATTTTTTTATCATATAATCGATTACTTTGTTAAAAATTAATTTTTTAAGTGGTAAGTTGAAGATTTATAATTTTATTTGAAAATTCATATTTCTGATTCAAAATTAAGCTATTTTGTTAAAAAAATTGTTTTTGTTTTGTTCAAACATGAATTTTGAACTCAAAATCTAATTACTTTATGTTAGGTTTAAAATTTATATTTTTTGGCTCCAGATGTCTCTTTTTTGGTTATAAATCTATTATTTGGTTAAAAATTGATTTTGCCCAAAATTCAACTTTTTGTTAAAAATTCAGTTTCTTAATGATTCACTCGTTTAGTAGAAGATTTGGTTAAAAATGAAACTATTTTCTTTTGTGCAAACATTAGTTTTTGAACTAAAAATTTAATTACTCCATTTCTTGCTTAAAATTTTATCTTTTTCCATTGAAAATTCAACTGGTTTTTTCATTTCCTGTTTTAAATGAAAATTCAACTATTTAGTTAAAAATTCATATATTTTGTGGAAAATTCACCTTTTTTGGTAGAAATTTAAAACAAGAAGTTAATTTTCAATCCAGAAATATTTATTTTGAACCATATAGTTGAATTAAATAAAGTTTAAAGTGGAATAATTGAATTTTCAGTAAAAAAATGATTTTTAAACAAGAAAAACGAATTTTTAAACATAGGTGAATTTTTAACAGAAATTATAAACCTTCGAGAAGAAAATGATTTTTTGATCAATCAGTTCAACCTTTTATCAAGGAGTTAAGTCCTTAGCAAAAGAAGATTAATTATAAGCTAAACAGTTACTTTTTTTATTTTTAAAAAGTGAAATTAAATAAAAATACTTGAATTAACAACTAAAAAAGAACAATCAGAAAAAAATAGGACGTTTAAACTTTAAGTTGAGAAATTTAATTTTCAACAAAAACAAACGAATTTAAAAAAAGTCAAATTTTCAATCAAAGAGTTGAATTTTCAACTAAAATGATGAATTTTCAAATTAAAAAGACATCAGCTCAATAAAAAAAATCGATTAAAAAGAAGACATTTCCAACAAAAAAAGAAACTTTAAATAAAAATATCAATTTATATTCAAAAATTGAAATGCTATATTTTGGACCAAAAAACATTAATTTTAGGCCCCAGAAAAAATACGATTTTTTAACCAACTATGATAAATTGTTAACCAATGAGATGAACTTTGAACAAAAAATGTTAACAAAGTATTTCAATTTTTAACAAAGAGATAAATTTTTAACCAAAATAATTCTTCTCAACTGAACAATCTGAATTTTTAGTAAAAAAAAAAAAATAAAAGAAATGAAACAGTTGTGGACGAAAAATATGAATTTTCAACTAAAATGATGAACTTTCCAACACAAAAGGCTGAAAAAAAGATTTTTTCGTAAAAAAAAATCATCCAAATTGATAATCATAATTTTCTTAAATTTAAATTTGTTTGAATAATTTTAATTTGTTTAAACCATTTTTTCTCTGTGAATCATAAAAAGTTATACTTTTCTGCTATAAATGACAAAATTATCGAATTTGAAGAGAAATATTTTCTAAAGATATGTTGCAATTATTTAAACAATTAATAATCACTAACTTGCGCATTTTTATAATGTTGCTTATTATTTAGTATTTCATTACCTGAGAACGTATACTATATATTGCTTAAATAATATTGCTAGAGAATAACTATTAATTGCCAGAACATAGTAACTTTTTACGATTTTAAGGGAAAAATTTCTTTAAACAAATGCAATATGTTCGCAGAAATAAATTGTTTTTGATGCTAAATATCCTTAGCAAAAAAGATCACCCTTAATGTCCGTTAAATGTGTAATTAATTACAGAAAATAATAATTTGGCACACTTTACAGAGAAAAAATTGTTTAAACAAATCAAAATTGCTTAAACGAACAAAAATTATTGAAAAAATTGCTAAATATCCTCTAGAAAGACAGATTGCTCTTAAGCTTCGTCTCTTGCTTTATTAATTCCAGGAAATAATCATTTTTCACGCTTTACAGGGGATAAATTGTTTAAACAAATAACAGTAGTTTAAATAATTACAAAATCTCCTTCAATAATATATTAATCACAGCATTCTTTAATTATGTCCTTACTTTCAAAAAATAAGAACTTTGTACTTTTTCAGTAAACAAATTGTTTAAACAAATGACAATTTTAAAAATAATGACCAAATATATTAAAAAAGAAGTACCACTCTTGAAATTTATTAACTTTAATTTATCTCGAAAGATAATGACTTTACGATTTATAGGGCAAAAACAATTATTTAAACAAATAATAATTGTTTAGACAATTTCAAATCATGAAACAATACTTGAGAACTCGACACTTATCGATTAAAATTAGTTTATATTCAAAAAATTTCAAAAATAAGGAGCACTTTTTTCTATTTTTTGAAATAGAGCTTTTTCCATTTCAAACAAATTAAGGGGTGGGGGGATATAAAAAATAATGAAAAGTCGAATTTGTGAACCAAGCTGAAATTTTTCCTAAATGAAAATTGATTGGATTTAAAAGAAATAGGATACTCGTTTCAGTAACAAGATAAAAGTTTTGAACGATCGTTGGTTGCACACAAAACTAAGTTGGAAGTGTTACTTAATTCTTTTTCTTTAATATGCTTTCTGTCCAAAGTTTGTTTTTTAATTCCGGTTTTATACGCTTCTCTGTATACGTAACGAATAGTTTGATTATTTATGGTTATTTCCAAACAAAGTTTCTTCTTTATTAATGAAATATTCCTCCTTCCACCAAAATAAAAAATAAATTCTATTATTATAATTTAAAATCAATAAGCATACATACACCAAAATCGAGTTCTATACGCATGAGGCTTATAGAATCTGTTTTATTTAAAATCACTATATGCAAATTAAAATGCGGCGTTTTTTAAATTACTTTAGGAAATTTACAATCAAATCCGGAAATTCATAGTTTTCAAGGATTTCATTAAATTCCAGAAATTCCACAAATTCAGAGAATTTCAGGAATTCCGAAAATTCAAAGAATTCCGCAAATTTCACAAATTCACAGAATTCAATGAATGCAGAGAATTTTACGATTTCTGAGAATTCAACGAATTCAGAGAATTGCACGAATTTCGAGAATTCAACGCATTCGGAAAATTCAGAGAATTCAGCGAAATCAGCGAATAAAACGAATTTAACGAATTCAGGGAATTAAATAAATTCAACGAATTCAGAGAATTCTAAGCATTCATAAATTCGAAGAAAGCTGAGAATTCAAGGAATTCAGAGAGTTTAACCAATTTTGAGAATTAAGGGATTCAGATAATAACAAAATACTCGCTATTGAGACTTCATATTGATACTCGATACCTCATACTAATACTTGACACTGAGACTTTCTATTGATAGCTGATTTTGATGCCTGATAATTGCTACTTGATTCTTGCTAATAATATTGTATTATATTAATACTCGAGTATATTGATCTTTGTCTTTTGATACTTGATTATTTTGATATTTTGTTACATTGGTACTTAATTATTAATGATGTTCGATTATAAATAGTTGATTTTATTGATACTTAAGTATTGATGTTGAAATATTAATACTTGATTATATTCATACTTGATTATGGATTTTTCATTATTGTTACTTGATACTTCATATTGATACCTTCTATTGATACTTGATTCTGATACTTGCTATTGACGCTTGATTCTGATAGTACATATTGATACCTGCTAATAATATTTGATTATATTAACACTCGACTGTATTCATACTCGACTTTTAATACTTGATCACTGATACTAATTATTTACACTACATTAATTATTCTTGATGTTTTATACTGATATTAGCTATTGGTGCTTGATTTTGTTAATACTCAAATATATCGATTATTGACTTAATAACTTTTGGTACTATACTGTTAATACTTAGTACTTTATATTGGTATTAGCTATTTAAACTTGCTATTGATATTTGATTATATTGATACTTGATTATAGATTTTTAATTATTGATACATGGTCACTGCTACTGAATATTTTTACTGTATTATTGATACTTCTTTACTAATACTCAATTCTTGATACTAGATTATTGATACTTGATAATTGAAACTTGCTATTGATCTGTTGATATTCAATTATATTAGTACTCAAATATATTTATCCTTTTTTTGATACTTGGTTATTCATACTTGATTATATTTATGTTGATTAATGATGCTTAAATAATGACACATGATGATTTTTATATTCAGTTATATTGGTACTATAGATATTTGATACTAGCTATTGATATTTAATGATATTAACCCTTCAATGTTGATATTTTATTACTTATTCTTGTAATTGATACTCTTGATTGATATTCGATTGTGATAATACTTGAGTATATTGATCCTTGACTTTTTATACTTGGTCACTGATACTGATAATTTATACTACATTATCGATACTTGATTATATTCACGGAGAGAAGTTTGGTAGACACGCTCAATCAACACGTACAATTGTCGCGCTAATTATACAGTGATCCACTTCTGTTTTATAGACCTGCTCCACTGATTCGTGTGAACCATTACCCCGAACAGGTCGAACCGTTTGAATAACAGTATAGACTTGCCGTTTTGTACACGGGGCGCTTGCGACACAGTTGCGCGCTTGCGCAGTTTAGGAAAGTATAACACCCACGTTTCGGAGCAATAGATCTTCGTAAGTTTGGGGTAACCAGTGCCCTGAACCTGGAACAAAGGCCAAACCAAACCGTAGTGCAGTGACCCTCTCATCATTAGCGCGAGAGTTTTACTTAAATTCTCTTCGTGTTGATACTTGATTATACTGATACTTGATAGTTGATATTTGCTATTGATATTTAATTACATTCATACTTGATTATTGATAATTCATTAATGATACTTTATACTTCATATTGATACTTGGTACTTTATACTATAACTTGATACATTATATTGATACTTTCTATTCATATTTGATTTTGATACTTGATTATTGATATTTGATTTTCGATACTTGTTATTTATATTCGATTAAATAATAACTTGAGTACATTGATCCCTTTTTTATGCTTGATTATTGATACTTGATTATATTCAGATTTGATTATACTGATACATGATTATTGGTTCTTCATTACTGGCACTTTTTTACTGATACTTGATGGTTGATACTTGCTATTGAAATTTGATTATGTTCATACTTGATTATTGATAAGTCATTATTGATGCTTAATACTTCATACTGATACTAGATACTTTATACTAATACTTGATACTTCAAATTGATACCTTCTATTGATACTCGGTTTTTATACTTGATTAGTGGTACTTAATAATTGATACTTAATACTTACCGTTCTCTTTCGATTATATTTATACTCGAGTATATTGTTCCTTGTCTTTTGATGCTTGATTATTATCGATACTTGATTACATTGATATTTATTGATGTTATATTATTTGTACTGGTGTACTGATTGTTGAATGTTAATACTTGCTATTGATACTTAATTATCGATTTTGGAATATTGATACTCGATTGTATTTAGATTTTATTACATCAATAAATGATTAATAATTCTTTATTTATGATACTCGTTTACTGATACTTGCTATTTATATTCGATTAATATAATACTCGAGTATATTGATATTGGATTGTTGGTTCTACATAACTTATAAATTCTCACTGATACTTGATTGTTGATACTTCTTATTGCTATTTGATTATATTTATACTTGATTATTAATAACTCATTATCGATACATAGCAGTTCATATTTATACGTGATACTTTATTCGAATACTTGATACTTGATACCTTCTATTGCTACTTGAGTATTGATACTTTATTATTGATACTTGATATTTGTAACTTGATATTGATATTTGATTATATGAATACTTGATTATATTTATTCTTGTCTTTTGATGTTTGATTATTGATACTTGATTATATCAGTACTTGATTATTGAATTTTCATTACTTATACTTGTTTTATAAAACTTGATAGTTGATACTTTCTATTCATACTTGATTTTGATACTTGATACTTGGTATTTATATTATACAGGGTGGACACGCTGGGGCTTACATACATGGCCAGTTGAATGCTACCCGAATTGCACAATAGCAGGGGAGAAGCCATTACAGAGGGGTATTTTCATATTTCGCGCCTTTAAAGTTGCATTCGGATCGGCCATTCGGCCAAGTCCGTGCATCTTCGGATCAAGTGTATGAGTTTCCATGGTTGCGTTCGAAACTTCAAGCGGTTATGTTCAGATTCACCTGTTTTCCCTAGTCGCTGTCAGTAAATATAGGCAATGTCAATTTAAAGTTTACGCATGTAATATTTCATTCACTTTATTTAAAACATATCCTGTATATTCATAACATACCTTTTTTATGCAGTAAAAATAAGCGTTAAACACCATTCACTCTTCACCCACTGGAAGCGCAGAATATTATTACTATTTTATAGTATTTGTCACTGAGCAGCTATTCTATAATGGTATTAGCAAAGAAAAAAATTACGTTTACTTCTCAGTTCACATGTCTCACTTCATTATTAATTAAACACTGTTATTATTTGTAATTACTATATATCATAACCTATATTGTTTTGACACTTGTATCCGTTTGAAGTTTCGAACGCAACCATGGAAACTATCATAAACTTGATCCGAAGATGCACGGACTTGACGAAATGGCCAATCCGAATGAAACTTTAAAGGCGCGAAATATGAAAATACCCCTGTATAATGGCTTCTGCCCTGCTGTTATGCAAATCGGGCAGCATTCAACTCGCCATGTATGTAAGCCCCAGCGTGTCCAGCCTGTATATTACATTAATACTCGAGTATGTTGATCTTTGTCTTTTGATGCTTGATTATTATTTATACTTGATTATATTAATACTTAATGCTGATTCTTCATTACTGATACTTGTTCACTGAAACTTGCTATTGTTATTTGATTTTATAAATATTCGAGAATATTGATCCTTGTCTTTTGATACTTGATTATTTTCATATTTGGTTACATTTGTACTTAAATATTGATAAATAATTATTTATAATTGATCATTGATACTTAATACTAGCTATTGATATTTTATTATGTTGAGACTTCAATACAGATATTTTCTATTAATAATTGATTTTTGATACTTGACTATATTGATACTTGATTATTGATTTTTCATTATTGATACTTCTTTACTGAAGTTCGATAGTTAATACTTGCTATTGATATTGGATTATTGATAATTGTCTTTTGATGCTTGCTTATAGATTCTTGATTATATTGATACTTAATTATTGATTTTGGAATATTGATACTCGTTTCTATTTAGATTTCATTACATTGATACATGATTAATAATTCTTCATTACTGATACTTTTTCACTAATACTTGATTGTTGATACTTGCTATTGATATTTGATTATATTTATACTTGATTATCAATAACTCATTATCGATACATAGTAGTTCATATTTATACGTGATACTTTATTCGAATACTTGATACTTTATATTGATACCTACTATTGCTACTAAATTGTTAATAATTCATTATCGATACTTTATCATTGATATTTGATATTTGCTATTGATATTCGATTATATTAATACATACACAGGCACACAAAAAAAAGTCAAAGTCCACGGAGGCGACCTTTGGGGTTCTATGTTTTTTGGATCGCTGATTTCGAATAGTTTGTTGGTTTTTTTCAGATCAGATCGCTTTCTAGGTCATTTGAAGGTCAAATGAAGAAAATATTGCTGAAAAAAATCTGAAAAATTCAGGCATAGGTTTTCTAGCACGCTGAATCCGAATCCGGTGTCGGTTGACCTTCATTAGTTCAAGATCAAGGTCATTTGAAGGTCAAACCAACAAAATAACCTCAAAAAAATCTGTAAAAATTCATATATGAGTTTTAAGAGTCGTAGAATCTAAAGTCTAGGTCATTTTGACCATATATAGTATTTTTAAGGTCATTGAAATATGAAAATACCAACCCATATATCGAGTTTGATAGACCTTCATCAATTCACGTACAAGCTCATGATAAGATCAAAAAATTAACAATCCCTCATAAACAATTACGATAGATATATTTTTTGTATCAACTTGTGTTCATGTTTTCCGCTCATACCGTACTCCCAAAGTTCGCCTCCGTGGACTTTGACTTTTTTTGTGTGTCTGTGTTATTAATGCTTGATTATATTGTTACTTGATTATTGAATCTTTATTACTGATACTTGTTTTCTGAAACTTGATAGTTGATACTTGCTATTTATATTGGATTATATTAATACCCTAGTATTTTTATCCTAGTCTTCTGATGCTTGCTTATAAATTCTTGATTGTATTGATACTTAATTATTGACGATGGATTATTGATACTTGATTATATTTAGATTTGATTGTATTAATACATGATTATTGATTCTTCATAACTAATACTTAATTTTTGATAATTGATATTTATATTTGATTATATTCATACTTGATTATTGATAACTCGTTATTGGTACTTAATACTTCATAATAATATTTAATACTTCATATTGATACTTTCTATTCATACTTGATTTTGATACTTGATACTTGGTATCTATATTATATTACATTAATACTCGAGTATGTTGATCCTTGTCTTTTGATGCTTGATTATTATTGATACTTGATTATATTAATACTTGATTCCTGATTCTTCATTACTGATATTTTGTTCACTGATACTTGCTATTGATATTCGATTTTATAAATATTCAAGAATATTCATCCTTGCCTTTTGATACTTGATTATTTTGATTTTTGGTTACATTTGTAATTGAATATTGATCAATAATTTGATACTTAATACTAGCTATTGATATTTTATTATATTGATACTTCATTACAGATATTTTCTATTAATACTTGATTTATTATACTTGATCATATTGACACTTGATTATTGATATTTATTATAGAATATATTTATTGTTATTATTGATAATATTGATATTCAATTATATAGATACGTGATACTTCATATTGATACTTGATTAATGATACTTGACTATTAATAATAATGCTTACTTTATTCTAAAATTATATGTTCTAACTAAGAGGCATCATTATCAAACCGATTCTTTATAGTAGTTTAGATTATATTTGCTCTCTAACAAAAACTCCTCGACTGACTATGAGTCGATTTCCTATAATGATACACAGGTATCGATAAATGGAATCAAGAGTAACTGAATTCACATCCTAACAAGATTTACTGTTTGACTTTAAAATTAAATTTCCTTTCCTTTCGTTTTCTTGCTCGAAACGAGTCAGTCTATACTTTTATATCTTCGACGCAAAGTTTGAGATTAAATTTCGAATACTTGATGTCATCTCTAACACAATTTTTATATATTATTTGAAATAAAGAAAAAAATCAGGGCCATTTTAATTCATAAATCCTAAACATCAGAATGAATAAAGAAAAAACATAAAACTTAAGTGTCATCAAAATTATTCAATAATAGTCTAATCAAATACCACCCTGGTGGCAACATTTTCACGAGAAAAAAAACTAAAAGTGTTCTTTACTTCTTTTGTAAAAATTTTCTTACTAAGGATGTGAACATGTCGAAATTTTAGGTTCCATATAAAAATTAATTTTAACTAAATAGGTGAGTTTACCACCCAGAACAATCTATTTTTACCAAAAAAAGATGAATTTCAACAAAATAGATGAATTTTTAAATGAAAGATATAAAATTTTCAACTAAAAATGGAATATTTGTAAAAAAATTAAATTTTTACGAAAATGATGAATCTTCTACCAAAAAGATTATTGTTCTACCAAGAAAGTCGAATTTTTAACGAAAAATAAAGTAAATTTTATATATTAAATCAAAGGTCAAATATTACATTTCTTTAGTAAAAAAATTGATTTTCAACGAAACAGTTCAATCTTAAACTTAAAAATATATATCAAAAAACAAATTTCTCCTAAATCTTAAACAATAAAATAAATTTTTAACTCAATAGATGATTTGTCAATTAAAGAGATGAATTCGAACAAAAATTATTAATTTTGTCTACAAAAAAATGAATTGTAACCAATTGGTTGAATTTCTAATCATATTGATAAATAATAATAATAAAAATAAATTTTTAACGAAAATTCTTAATCTTTCACTAAACAAAATGAATGTTCAACCATGATATTGAATTTTCAACTAAAAAGTTGGATTTCTAACCAAAAAGATGAATTTTCTGCCAAAAAGATTAATTTTCTTCTAAAAAAGACTAATTTTCAACTAAAAAGATGAATTTTCAAAAACGAGCATTAATTTTCTACAAAAAAATTAACTTTTGAGCAGATTCAAAAAACGAATGGACTAAGAGGATGAACTTTCTACCGAAAAAAGATGCGCTTTTAAATAAAAAGATTAAGTTTCAATCTTAAACATTAATTTTTTACAAAAAAGGTGATTTTTTCACCAAATAGTTGAATTTTCAACTAAAAAATAATTTATTTTCAACCAAAAATGGAACATTTCAATTTTCAGTTATGGAAATTTTTAATAACCATTAAACAATGAATTTTCGACACAATAGTTAAATATTTAAAATTTTAAGTCAAACATGAAATAGTTAAACATTCAGTTAAAAAAATGTTTTCAAACAAACATGACAAATATTCAACAAAATAAATGAATGAATTTCCACCTACGAAACTTAATCTTTTACCAATAAAAATAACCTTGAACAAAACACATTAATTTTTAAGCAAATAATTGAATTTTCAGCTATCAAAGATCACTTTTCAATCAAATGTCGAATGATTAAATTTACGTATAAAATCATTAATTTTTAATCAAAAAAAGAACGAGTTTTTCAAAAAGATATTGTAACCAGGAAGATTAATTTTTTATAAAAAAATACTAATTTTAACAAAATACAAGAATGATAAAAAAGATATATCTTGAATAATTTAAATTGAAAACATTGCTTTTTAACCGAAAAAAATTGTAACGAAGTAGTTAAATGCTTAACTAACAAGATTAATTTTCTTCGAAAAAAGATGAATTCAAACTGCCTGAATTTTCAACTATCAAAACTAACTTTACATAAAATGGAATAGTTTTTTCCTCAATATGTCTATTTTCATATATTTTATAAAGTTTTGATATAATTATTTTTTATTCTCTCTTCTTCCTCCTTTCAATCTACAAAATTGTTCATTTATTGTAAAATTTGGTTTGAAAATCGCGCGCTTTTCATCACTTCTGGTTCCGGTTTAATCGTAGCCAATCAGAACATTGGGAAGTTGTGGCAGAACTCTACCTAGAGGATCACCAAAGGCAGAGCATTCCTAATCCAATTGCAAAATTCATTATGAAGATTTTGAATACAAAAAAAAATGGCGCGAAATTCAAAGTACAAGGTTTTTTCTTTTTTCTTCCAATTTATCAATACTCTTATTTTATAATCGTATAAGTATTGTCAAATTGGAAAAAAACTAAACTCTATTGACTATGAAATGACCGATTTCACATCTTTTTGATGAATCTTTTTATAACAAAAAAATAGAAAAGGTTCGTTTTAAAGTCATGAAGAAGTATTTATAGAAAAGATCTTGTACTTTGAATTTCGCGCAATTTTTACAGTCTCATCAGAGAAGGTATTCGATTTGTCTAAAATCCCCCCCCCCCCAGTTTTTGTCAAATGCCCACATTTTAAGACCCCCTGAATCTGAAAAACAGGGTTTTACGAATGTGTCTGTCTGTATGCCTGTATGTTTCCATAATAACTTTTGAAAAAATTAATCTATTGGATTGACCTTTGGTACACTCGTTAAATGGTCTAAACTAAAGGTCAAGTTCGTTAGCCAGCCATTTTGGATAAAAATTTAAAAAGTGAGCGCATTTTGAATATTTTTGAGACAACTTTTTTCATAATGCAAAAATTTTCTGTACGGATGTGTATAGGATTCAAAAAGTTGAGCAATTTATTCTGATGACTTTTTTCATGAAACCAAAAATTACCAGAGTTATAGCATTTACAAAATTCCAAAAAACACACGAAAATGAACCTTTTAAGTTAAATAACGGACGATATGAAAGAAAGTCAATAGAAGAAAGATTTTGATTTTAAACTGCCCTACGATTAACATAACAACTTTTTAAATTTTCTTGAAAACACAAATATTCCAATTTTGACAGCATACATAATAATTGAAAATCCAAAAATTACAATTTTCATTAAACAATTTTACAGTATTTCAAAGATTCTGAACTATATGAATGTTTAATAAAATAAATAATATGTTTAACAACAAAATTTGTTGTAAAGAATGCGCATTATTTTGAAACGGGACAATGAAACTACGTCTGTTTTTATACCAATGTAAGTTATGTAAGAAATTACGCTCTAGGGCTCATTCAAACCTAACCTCAAATAAAGTAATAATCAATTAAATTGAAATTTTTTAATAAATATAAACGAAATGATCATAGATGGCAATTTGTTTCGGAAGTTAAATTGCTTAACCCGTGAAATTTATGAATTGGGAAAAACAATCTCTAGAAAATATATTTCCTGCTGATATTAACGCAGTTTCAGATAAAATTAGTTAATTCACAATTAAGTCAGTCAAAATAAAACTTTGATTCTGTTTTAATAATAAATACAATATAAAAAAATTAAGAACACCTTCTCATAACATCAATTTCAGAATCAGATAGTAGAATCAAAATACCTACTAATCAGTGCTTTCAACGAGAGCTCCTCCCTTCACAGCGCATGCGTCACACTCGGCATCTAATTGGTTGCTATTCGCATACAATTTAAAATGCTAAGACAAATTGTTTTTCTTCTTTATTATAAATAATAGCATTTCAACTGATAAAATTGTCCATTAGATCGAAATTACTTAATCCCGATAAAAATAAAAATTAATTAAATGCATAATTTGTAAATAATATGTTAAATAACCAGAACAATATTATTTAAATTCTTTTATTTCTTGTGAAAGTATTTTTTTCTATATTGATTGTTAGAAAATGTAAAAGAATAGAACGATCTTATCAATGATTGCTTCATTTTCAGGCCAAAAGATTATATACAATTACATTTTCGAATTTTTCAAAAAGTAAAACAATTGCAGAAAAATTTATTTGTTCGCAGCAAAATGTCAATAAATTAAGCAGGAAATTAAAATTGTTACATAAAATATTTGTAGTTATTTAACTTTTATTTGATAAAAAGACCTACCTTTTCCTAGCAACATATAGTATCTACAATAATCTTACGTTTATTAAAAGTATAATTAAAACTTTTTTTCTGAAACTTGTTCTTCACGTGCCTGCACTACTTTAATTTTAACTTAAAATACTAATGCGCTAATTTATGAATATATTATGTTTCAGCTGTTATTTGTGCTGTGTTTCATTCGCGATCTGGCCCCGATCAGAATTCCCGATCTGGCCCCGATCGGATCCAGATTAAGATTTCTGCACGTAAGGTCATTTGATAGTCGATCGATTTCAGTGTTTTTTATTCAACAATACTCGTATTTTATAATCAGACGTTTTTCCTTATCTGCAGTTACTGCAAAAAAACTGGATAGTGGGCTGGAAGATCACCAAAAGTGACAATTCAAAATTTCTCAGCATTTGTGACTTAAAAACACTGAATAATCCACTGAAATTTGAACCCAACGCGTATTGAGTGCAGCCTTGAAAATTTAGTAATTAGTTTTAAACATTAATAAAATAAAATTATGCCTTAAGTACAAGTATATTTAAAATTTTAATTTAAAAAATGGTTTTATGAATAAAATTTCCGGACAGAAATGTCTACCTCACAACTTGTGAACTACGGTTGAAATCATGGTTGAACATTTTCCTGGATTTATATGAAAATTGGTATAATAGGGTTTCCGAGATCGCTGATTTCGAATTTAACGTCAGAATTTATCAATTCAGAATGGCGGATCCAATATGATGCCTAAAATTTCTACATTTTCACATCCCTGGTGGAAAAGTTGTTACAAAAAAGTATAGAAGCTCTCAAAAACATTTTCAAATTTTAATTTTGAAGACTATATCTAGATGTAGAATTTCATTGGGCATCTTTTTTCGTCTATGCAAAAACTTGCAGCTTTTTAGTTTTCTAATTAAAGCAAAAAAAACTGGCTTTTTAAAAAATCAATTTTAATTCGTTTTTTACTTCAACTCGTGCTCAGCTTATCGGACTTCTCTAACTTTGAGCGTTTCGTTTATTGAGCTAATTTTAAGAAACAAAAAACTTCCAGCAAAAAATTTGTTAACATCAGTACAAAGAAGTTTTCTGCAAAACTTTAGCCCAAACGAATTGATATTCAGGAAATTATTAACGCCTCAATTCGATAGCAGCTAGGCGACTAGTGCGCGGGCTGTAGCGAGAGTTTTAGATCCGATTTATAATACAATTCCCAGGCGCCAAAAATAAAAACTAATCAAGTAATCAGGAAATATTAGAGTATTATGCATAAATAAATAATAGTGCATAATGTAAAATAATTTATTTATTATTATGTACAATAAAATGGTTCCATTTTTGAGACTAACTGTACAAAAGTAAAACAAACCGTTCAGATTCAATGGATTCCTAATTCCGCGAATTTTTCACTTTTACTTTGAAAAATGGTGTTATGAATAAAATTTCAGGACGGAGATTCCTACTTCGCAACTTGCGAACTCCCCTGCAGAAATTAAGATCTGGCCCCGATCGGGCCCAGATCGTGGATGAAAGCCACACCCAGATTGGGACCAGGCCAAAACTTTCGATCGGGAAACCCGATCGGTGTCCGATCTGTACCCGATCAGTCTCATTATAATCCGTTTATGAATTTCGCGAATGAAACGCGAAACTAGTGAATGGTCCTCTCCTTTCTCTTAAAAAAAAAATACAATCCTAATAAATCATAGCTTAATTTTTTATGTTAAAATTGCCTACAACTAGATCTTTTCGAATGTTTCCCAAAAAAATTCAGTAGTAAGTTGAATAACTAGACTGATTGGAAAATGATCGATAACTTACGATTTATCAACAATTTTTCTTTCCCTTGATTTACTTCTTAAAAAACTCAGAAAGGTAGTTGCATATACTCTTTTCGCCAGAAAATTAAGGGATCATTTATTAGGATCGCTTTATTTGTTTAAAATTTTCTAAGAAGGAAAATCGACAAAAATACTTTCACGAGAAATTAAAATTTTTGAGTAATATATTCCTGGTTAGTTAACATATTATTTACAAGATGGAAAATACTCATTTAATAAATTTTTATTTTTATTAGAATTTATTTATTCAGATCAAACGGCCCTTTTTATAAGTTTATATGCTATTATTTATAATAAACAAGAAGAATATTTTTAGCATTTAAAGCTGCGCGCGAATAGCAACCAATTAGATGCTGAGTTCGACGCATGCGCAGTTGAGTTGATCATTAATTTATTTGAGGTTAGGTTTCAATGAACTTCAGAGCGTAATGACTTACATTCATTGTCCTCACTCATGTTTCGAGGTATACTGGCTAGTGCTCGGGGCCTTCAAACTCGTGGCGTACTCGCCTCAGGCATTTTTCAATACATAACTTAAATAATATATTATAAACAAGCAATATTCGAATTTCACTGCACTATCAGAAAATAATAAGCAGCACCAGTTCTCTAAGCGCATGGAGATCGCGTTTCAGTAAGAAACCGGTCTGGCCCAAGAATGGGCCACACATTCCTACCGATTGGGGCCAGATTAGGAATCCCGATCGGGGCCAGATCGGTATTAGGTTCGAAATCGGGCGATCTCTGCACGGGCTCTAGTTAAACTCATAGTAAGAAACGTAGAGATGACAAAAATGGATCTGCCTGATCGCTGCTTTGCTGAACATAATCAATATCTCCGTCCCTTCTTTTTCTTCCTTTTCACCCTTTTCAGCACGAGCTTTGCTTAAATTTGTAGCTGAAGCTGAAAATGTGAGGCATGTAATATCGAGGAGAAAAAAGTACATTTATCACGAGAAATACAACTCTCATAGGAAATAAGCAATGTCTGAAATAATTTTTAAAGCTTTCAGAACCTGTCGCCTCGCGAAGCTAGGAAAATCCATTGGACCGATAGCAGATTTACAGCTGAACGAACCCAAACATAGAGGATTTTATTTTCATAAAGAAAGAAGTTCAAGAATTATAAAACACTAGGTTTATTTAAAAAAAATTTTTATTGATTTTAGAAAAAATCTAATATAGTTTGAAAACTTATAATAATTATTTAGGTTAAAAATTAATATTTTTGTTTAAAAATGTAACTATTTTGTTAAAAATTAATTTTTTTGTTTCAAAATAAAGTTATTTAAATGCAAGTTTAACTATTCCAGGTTTGGTTGGAAATTCCTTTGAAAATTAAAAAATTTGATAAAAACTTATTTATTTTGTTAAAATTAATCATTTTT
Organism: Belonocnema kinseyi; assembly: GCF_010883055.1. Classification (NCBI taxonomy): domain Eukaryota; kingdom Metazoa; phylum Arthropoda; class Insecta; order Hymenoptera; family Cynipidae; genus Belonocnema; species Belonocnema kinseyi. The sequence continues at coordinate 2,466,702 of NC_046657.1, forward strand.
TATTGTTGTTGACATTTTTTATAGTAATTAAATCTTCTTAGTTGAGAATTTATATGTTTGATTAAAAATTTAACTATTTCGATGAAAATTAGTTTTTTGTTTGTTCAAAATGAATTTTTTAACAGAAAATTGTACTATTTTCATTTTTGTTGAAAACAATTTTTTTAGAGAAATTAAATCCTTTTGGTTAACAATTTATCTGTATGGGGGAAAAGTTAACTATTTAGTTAAAAATTCATTTTTTTGTTATTGAAAATAAATTTTGGTGAACTGTCAATTTTACCGTTCCTCCTTTTTTTTTGCAATTTCTTTCTTTTTTTATAGAAATGTAATCTTCTCAGTTGAGAATTTATATGTTTGGTTGATAATTTAACTATTTTGTTAATTTTTAACAGGAATTTTCTTAACTAAAAAATTTAATATTTCGTTATTATGTCGAAAATTTATCTTCTCTGATAAATATTTAATCTTCTTAGTTAAAAATTACACATTTTATTAGGAATTTTATGTTTTTTGTTAGAATAATTATTGTTTGGTTGAAAATTCATCTCTTGAATAAAAACCTGTTTGGATACAAATTTCAATATTATGATAAAAATCGTTTTTTTGTCGTTTAAAATTAATTTTTTAAACTGGTAATTTAACTATTTTATTTTTTATCAAAAATTTATCTTGTTTAATAGACATTCAATTTTCTTGGTTAAACATTACAATTTTGATTAGAAATTAGTGTATTTTGTTCAAGTTATTCTTTTGTTTGTAAAAAATTAATTTTTCTGTTTGAAAATTAATTTTTTGAATGAAAATTTCATTATTCCTGTTTTTATTAAAATTTTTTGTTATGAAAGTTAATCTTCTTAGCCAAGAGTTTATGTATTTGGTTAAAAATTGAGTTATTTTGTTGAAAATTAGTTTTTTTAAATTAAAATTTTTTTTAATGACAATTTTACTCTACGCATTTTTGTTTAATTTTTTTATATTGCAATTTAATCTTTTTTAATAGAAATTTAATCTAAAATTTGATTAGAAATCCATGTTTTCTATTAAATTTTTTTTTTAGAAAATTAATCTCCTCTAGTGAAAATTAATTCTTTTTAACTGAAAATTTTACTGTTTCCGTTTTTGCTCTAATTTTTTATAAACATTTAATATTTTTGGTTAAAAATTTTACAAGAAATTTATGTATTTTGTTAAAATTCTTCTTCTTTTATAGGAAATTAATCTTTTTGGCTGAAAATGTATCTCTTTGATTTAAAATGATTTGTTTTTAAAAATGGGAAATTAGTTTTTTTTTTAAACTGAAAACTTTAAAATTTAACTACTTTTTCTAAATTACTTTTTTTTTGTTCAAAATTAATTTGTTGAAGCTGAGAAATGGAATAGTTTATTTTTTTGTCGAAAATTAAACTTTTTTAATAGACATTTAATCTTCTTCGTTAACAATTACGAATTTAATTAGAAGTTAATGTATTTTTTTCAATTATTCTTTTTTTGATTGAAAATTAGTCTTCTAGTTTGAAAATTATTTTTTAAATATTGAAAACAAATTTTTTGTAACTCAAACTTTCACCGTTCCTGTTTTTGTTGAAATTATTATTTATAGAAATTTACTCTTTTTAGTTGAGAATTTATATGCATGATCACAAATTTAAATATTTTGCTGATAATCCTTTTTTTGTTGTCATTGCAAATTTTTTTTTGCTGATAATTTAAATATTTCATTTTTTGTCGAAAATTAATTTTACTGTTCCCTTTTGTGTGAAATTTTTTTTTAAATCGAAATTTAATAAATAATTTTCTTTGTACAAAATTAATCGTTTTGGTTCACACTTCATCTCTTAGATTGATGATGAGTTTTTTTAAATTGAAAAATAATTCTTTTATGAATATTTTACTTTCCCTTATTAAAATTTTTTTTTATTTAGAAATTTAATCTTCTGAGTTAAAACTGTATAAGTTTGGTTGGAATTTTTTAAATCTTAGACGAGTGTTCATTTACAACCAAACAATCATAAGCACAAATGTTTTTACGTGCTTAAAAAAAATTGAATAGAAAAAACTGATTAGTTTTAATTGTAGCAAATATGATTGTGATGTCTATACATATTGTTATATTCTTCTCATAACATTAGTGTGTTTATATAAAAATTTTACAAGAAACTAGAGGAATTGGAGTTTTAAAAATCTCTTATTAGTTTCAATTGTAGAGAAAATTATTATTATTTCTATAGTATATTATTATATTTATGTATAATGTAATTTATTATAATAAATTTTTCTATTAACAATTTCAGAAAATGCTATAGGAATTGGTTATTCTTAAATTTTAGACGAGTGTCCTTAAAAAAATGTACAAAATAGAAAAAATGAAGGAATTAAGAGAATATAACGAGACTTGAAAATAAAAATTTATTGCGATGTCTATGTTACACTGTCCTCCCCATACATAGTGTTACTTTTCAATATTGATTTTTTAAATTAATAATTTCAGAAGATAATAAAAAAATTATTTATAGATCTCAGATGAGTGTAGATTCAATTCCGTAATTAAATTATCAAATTAAATTTTAATACAGTTGAACTACTTTTGAATTCTTCCTCTTCCATTATATTTTCTTGAATAATGTTAGAATTTCCAGCCCTCTACATTAAAGTGAGCGTTCCTCTTTAAAAGCGTTCTTTTCGACGAAGAGAATTTCCTGCTGGCAGAGCCACATTTCAGAATTTTAACCGCGAAAGAGTTAAGTATGCAAAATATTGAGGCCATAATATGAATGTGAGATTTTTTCATTTAAGGGTGGAGAAATAACCATTAATAAGATCTTGACATCCTATTAAAATTTCAAGATGAAAATTAACATAATCGTCTATTTTTGTATTCAATCAAGATCAAATGTGAACATTTGGCTAAAAAGATATACATAATAATGCTAAAAAAATTTGGTTTCACTGAGTTTTTTATTTTTATTGTTATTTAAAATAATTGATATAGTCGTAGCCAAAGGTTTTGCCGAAAGAGTTGAAATAGGATTCAATTTTCAGCAAAAAAATAAAATTTTAAAACAGTTGCATTAAAACCAAACAGTTCAATTTTCAAGAAAAAAAGGAATTAAAAAAAGTTGAATTTTAAACTTTTTAAAAAATTTGTATTAAAAAAAAAAGAAAATTTTTTTTATAAAAAAAGTTGAATATTTAAACCGGAAAGATAGATTTGCAAAAAAAAAATCTCATTTTTCAACCAAGAAAGACAATTTTTCTACCATTAAAAATAAATTTTCTTTAAAAACACGAGTTTTCAGTTATCAACTAATTAATTTAAAGGAAAAAAAAATGATTACAAGATAGTTGATTTTGTCACTTGGATGAACTTTCAAGAAACATGAATCATTTTCTAAGGAAAAAGACGAATTTTCAAAAAGATACATACATTTTCCACCAATTAGTGATTTTTTAAACTCTTGGAGGAAAAATTTCTAACCAGAAATTGAATAGAAAAATTTTCAGATAGAAAATTAATTTGTAATAAAAATAAAATCAAAAATTTTCAGCATAAAAGTTTAATTTTCAACGAAAGAAGTGAATCTTGCACAACATTTTTTTTGAGAAAGCTGTTCAATTTTTAACCAAGTATGTCAATTTTTAATCAAAAAACATTCATCTAAAACAAATAGTTAAATTTTCATACAAAAAGTTAGTTTTCTTACAAATAGTTTAATTTTTTAATAAATTGATGAATTTTTAAGTAGAAAAAATGAATTTGGTATAAAACAGTTAAATTGTCAACCTGAAAATAGGAATTTTCAACTAAAAGTTCAAATTACAAAAAAATGCATTTTTCAAAAGTTTTTAAACTTTAAATGAATAAGTTGATTTTTCAATGACAAAAAAAAAAGAATTTAAACAAAAAATGTTGAATCTGTTTCCAAAAAAAGATAAAAATTCAACCAAATATTTCAATTTTCATCCAAGAACTGAATTTTCTAAGAATTAGTTAAATTTTTGTATAAAGAGTTTAATTTTCTACGGAATAGTTAAATTTTTATGTATTATTTAATTTTCAACCAAAAAAGACGATTTTTTATGCAAAAAAGTTCAATATTTAACACAAAATATGCATTTTTAAACAAAAGGATGAATATTAAACAAAAAAAGCATTTTCAAAAAATGGTTTAACTTTAAACAAATTAGTAGATTTTATAATAAAAAAAATCTTAAAAAGAAGGTTGATTCTTCAACCAAAAAAGATGATTTCAACCAAATATTTAAATTTTCTATCCAAGATTGAATTTTCTAACAAATAGTTTAATATGCTTACTAAATTGTTGAATTTTCAAGTCGAAAAGACGAATTTTGTATAAAAGAGCTAAATTTTCAACTAAAACGATAAATATTAAAAAAATACATTATTAAAAATAAGTGGAACGTTAAACGAATTAGTTGATTTGGCAATGAAAAAAAAGAATCTTAGAGAAAAATTGTTAAATCCTTATCAAAAAACAAATGAAATTTCAACTAAATATTTATATTTTCAACCAAAAAACAAATTTTCTTCCAATTAATTGAATTTTTGTAAAAAGAGTTTATTTTCAACCGAACAGTTAAATTTTTAACAAAAAAGTTCATTTTCGACTAAACAGCTTAATTTTTTATGGAATTATTGAATTTTCAACCCAAAAAGATGAATTTTCTACCAAAAATTTCAATTTTCAACGCTAAATATGAAGTATTAACTAAAAGGATAAATTTTAAATAAAAAATTTACTTTCAAAAAGTAGTTTAACTTTAAGCGAATTAATAGATTTTTTAATAAAAAAAAAACAATCTTGAAAAAAAGGATTGATTCCTAATTTTCAAGCCGAAAAGACAAATTTATTATAAAAGAGTTAGATTTTCAACTAAAAGGACAAATACTTTTTAAAAAATTGGCTTTAAACGATTTAGTTAATTATGCAATGAAAAAAAAATCTTAAAGGAAAACTGCTAAAACCTCCACCAAAAGAGATGAGATTTTTAACCACAGGGTGAATTTATAACAATTAATTAAATTTTTGTAAAAACAGCTGAATTTTTAACCGAATAGTTGAGTTTTTAACAAAAAAGTTCATGTTTGACTAAAGAATTAATTTTTTTATAGAATTATTAATTTTTCAACCAAAAAAGACGAATATTTTACAAAAAAGTTCAATTTTCAATACGAAAATTGGATTTTTTAACTAAAAGAATAAATCCTCTCAAAAAATGCATTTTTAAAAAACTATTTTAAATTTAAATAAAGTAATTGATTTTATAACGAAAAATATTAATTTTTAAAAATAATAGTTGTATTTTCGACCAAATACTTAAATTGTCAACGAAATAGTACAATTTTTGACTAACCGAGATGAATTATAAAGTCCACTTTTCCCTATAGGAACCCGAAGTTAATATTTTATTTTTCGCATGTTCCTTTTGTAATTTATATTTGATACGTTTTTGAAGTTGTTAACTTATTTTTATATTTAAAACATTATTTTCAAGAGAAATTTATTTATTGTTAGAAAGGATGGCAAACTTATGGTACAAAAAGTTCGTCACATTCAGTTCGAGATTATGAACTAGGGTACGGACAACCAAGAAGCAAAGTTACAAATCCGCTTGAGGCGCCTGCAGAATAATTTCCGGTTTTGCTAGTCAGCTTTGCAACTTTGCGAGACATACATTTCCAAACTAAGCCATCCCTTAATAGAAGTCGCACGCAAGGGAAAATAAGATAGAAAAAGGCGTTCCTTAACATGATAGTAGTATTCCCATCTACTTGAAAATTTTTTTATGCAAGTTAAAACAAATATTTAAGACTGTTAAGTCCAAAATAAAAAAACACTGCAGCAACATTGCATCAAAATTGGAAAAGCCACATTAAAAGTCAACATTTCGAAGCAACCTTGCAAGTTCCTACTAAAAAGCAACATTGCAAGGTAACAGTAAAAAAGCAACATTGCAAGACAAAATTAAAAGCAACATTGCAAGGCAGCACTAAAAAGTAAAATGCAAGGCCACATTGCAATATGACACTGCAGGACAACAATGCGAGGCAACATTGCAAGACAACATTGTAATGCCACATTGTAAGATAACACTGAAAAGCAACATTGCAAGGTAGCATTAAAAACCAACATTTGAATACAGAATGCAAAAGGAACATTGCAAGGTAACATTTCAAGGTAACATTGAAAAACAATATTCCAAGGCAAAAAGTAAAAGCAGCATTTCAAGGCAACATTGTGAGACGACACTGAAAATCAAAATATAGGGCAACATTTTAATACAACATTGCAAGGGAACATCATGAAGCAACATTGCAATGTAATATTCACAAGCAAAATTGCAAGGTAATATTAACAAGCAAAATTGCAAGGTAATATTAAAAAGCAACATTGCAAGGCAACATTGCAAGACAACATTGCAAGGCAACATTGCAAGGCAACATTAAAAAGCAACATTGCAGGATAGCATTAAAAAGATAGCCCGGAAATATCAAATAAAGACAACATTTCAACACCACATTGTAAGGCAATATTGCAGTACCACACTGAAATGCAACATTGAAATACTATACTCTAATACTACAATCTAAGGCAACACTGTAAAGCAACATGGCAAGAAAAAATCGCAAAGCAGCGATGCAAAGTAACATTGCGAGGCAAAATCGCAAAGTAACATTGCAAGGAAACATTCCGTAGCAAGATTACAAAGCAGCATTGGTTTAGATAAGACATTTATATATTACAGCAACACTCCTACAATATTGCACGATATCGTTGCAAAATAATATTGCAATGCTGGTTTTTCTGGCAACATTGAATCAATTTTTGTCAACATTTTGCAGAAATATTTTAAAGCAAAATTGAAAGAAATATTTACTAGCAATATTCCCAAATAATATTGCAATGTTGCGAAAATGTTCTGCGACAATCTTGCATCAATATAATAACAAAGTTGATTCGACGTTGCTAAATAATGTGGCAATGTTGCTAAGTGATATTGCATTGTTGGTTTATGAGGTCACATTGCATCAATACCATTAAAACTTTGCACTAGAATGGCAAAGAAATAGTTCAAGGCGATGTAAAAAAAAGTATTGCAATGTTGCGAAAATCTTACATCAATATTGTAACAAAATTAATTCAATTTTTTAAAATATCATTGGAGTTTTGGTTTTTGATGCAATACATTGCATCACCATTTCAAGCAAAAATTTCAAAGCAACATTGTTAGACATCTTTGCAAGGCAATATTTCAAGGCAACATTGCAAGGAAACATTTAAAACCAGCAATGGATTAGTTGAGATATTTATATATTTTAGCAAAGTTGCTGCAAGATTGGACGGATATGTTGCAAAATAATATTGCAATGTTGGTTTATAAGGCAAAATTTCATTAATATTATTAACACTTTGCACTAGCCCTGAAAAAAAATATTTTTAAACGATATTGCGAAATAGTATTGCAATGTTGCGACAATATCCTGCGACAATCTTGTATCAATATTGCCACAGAATTGATTTAATATTGGTAAATAATATTGAAATATTGGTTTCCAAGGCAGCCTTGTATCAATGTTGTTACAACATTATTACAATTTTGATGCTAACTTGTTACAATTTTGACGCTACGTTGCATTACCTTTGCATGTGAAAATGGAAAAAGCAACAAAGCAAAGCAACATTGCAAAGCAAGATTTAAAGGAAACATTGATTTAGATAGGAAGCAAAATAATTTTGTAATGCTGGTTCCTAAGGCAACATTGTATCTATGTTGTTTAAACTTTGCAGCAACATTGCAAGGCAATATTTATTAGGATAGGAACTTTATATTTTGCATCTATATTGCTGCATTATTGCATATAATTGAAGCATAATAATATTGCAATTTTGCGACAATAATTTAAAATTGATTCAATGTTATTAAAAAATATATTGCAACGTTGGCACCTGACGCAAAATTATATCAACGTTTTTACAATATTGTTGCAACTTTGCAGCAAAATTATTAAGCAACATTACCAGATAAAATTCACAAGGCAACATTGCAAGGCAACAGATCAAAGCAAAATTAAGAAAAAAAATTTAATGGGCATTTATATAGATAGAAAATTGATATATTTTAGCAACATTGCTGCAATATTGCACGGAAAAATTGCGAAAAATGTTGCAAAGTTGGTTTCTGAGGGATCACTGTAATAATTTTCTTACAATCTTGTGAAATCAAGATTGATTTTAATAGGAGATTTATATATTTCTTCAACATTTCTGCTATATTGTGTGGCAATGTTTCATATGAAATATTGTATTGTTGGTTTCTAATAAAAAATGGTATCAATTCTGTTACAACTCTGCAGCATAATTCAACAACATCCAGAAAATATTGTGCAAAAATATTGGAAAGAATATTGCAATATTTGTATATGAGGCAACATTATATACATTTTTTTTAAATTGTTGAAACTTCGCAGCAACATATTTTGAACTTTGGGAAAGGAACATTGCCCAGCAACATTGAAAAGAATAATTTAAAATAAATATCGATTTGACTAGAAAATGTATACATTACAGCAACGTTGCTGCAATATTGCACGACCATGTTAAAAAAATTGAAATTGGTTTTCTTAGACAACATTGTATAAATGTTGTTCTATATTGTTGCAATTTTGATGCAATATCTCATGAACGTTGGGAAAGCAACATGACCTAGCAACTTTGCAAAATAGCACTGCATAGCTACATTGAAATTTAAAATTGTAAATAAAAATTAAAAATAAGCATTGATTTAGATAGGGCATTTGTATATTTCAGCAACATGGCTGCAATATTGCACGGCAGTGTTGCGAACAACATTTGACGGCAATGTTGCATACAATATTGCAATTTTGGTATCTGCGACAACATTATATAAATATTATTGAAATATTTTTGCAACTTTGCAGCAAAATTTCATGAAAGTTGGGCAAGCAGCATTACCCCGTAACTTTGTGCAATAACTTTGCAAAGTAACCTTGCAAATGATAATTTAAAATAACCATAGATTTAGATAGGAAATTGATATATTTCAGCAACATTGCTGCAATATTGCAATGTTAATTTCTGAGGCAACAATTTATCAATACTGTCGTAAAACTGAAAAGCAACATTGCAAAATAACATTGTCGCAAAATTTCATCCTGCGGAAGGAAACACTATTTAAAAACTATTAGTAAGTCAAATATTAGAGAGAAATAAATTATTTAATAAAGTTTTGCCAAAATCACGTTACAATTTCCTCCGCGTTTGTAAAGAAACTAAAATAAATACTTCACTGCTATCAGGAAACTTGAATTCCCGAAAGAATTGTTTGAACACACTTCGACAATACGGAAGAGCTCTTTTCTGTGTCGGCTTACACTTGCTTTCAAGGAAAAAACATATAAAAATAAAAGAGACGAAAAAAAGATAAAAAAGGGAAGAAAATCGTGAGAACGACTCAGAAGGTTTCACTCAGTTTCCATAAAAAATTTTATCATCCAGTAGGCTATATAACTATCAGGAACAGTTATTCTCTAAAATTGGATGTGGCGTGATAAATAATGTAGGTGGCCTTCGTAAACTGGCCATTATAAAAATACAAGCTGTGTTCGATCTTTGAATATACAATCCATTTTTCGCTTTTTAAGTCATGTGTGCATTTTTATATTCAAAAAGTTTGCAAAAATAATCGACGACTGTTGTTAATTTGAGATTGTTTTTATTTTTTTAGTATAGGCGACGGTAAAGTAATAATTTTTCAAAAATAGTATAACAACTTAAAAATGACAGTTAAAAAATTGTTCAATATTAAGAGTTTGAAAATGTTTGAAATGAGGTATATAATTTAATAAATTTTTATAATCTGAAAAAATCTATTTTGTTGGTTAAGTGCTGTTTTAAAGTGCTGATGAAATAAATTTCACTGGAAAATCTAGGTCATTATAATTAACAAATTCAAACTTCCACGCATAAAAATTTTTCAAATTTAAATTAGTAACTTATTTTCGATTTTTGGATTTAAGCATTCAAATTTTTTAAAATTAAAAAAAAGTCCTACTGGTTAAAAAATTCTAAATCATTGTTTAAAAAACAACGAAAAATTTTTTGATCAAAGAAAAATTATAAAATCTTTCTCTCGTTCAATGTAAAGAAATGTCAGGTTTTAAATATTCAAATTTTTTAAACAAGTTTGCAACTCAATCCAAAAAAACACGAATGTAGCATATTTAAAATACTTTAAATTTGACAAGGAAATTCTTGGACTATTTTCAATTTTGCAATAGTTACAAAAACTTCACACTACACAAATTTTCCATAATTTGTTAAATAGGAAATTTTTTTTGAGTTTTCAAATCCAAAAACAAAACAAAAGATATTATCAATATAAAAATAAATTTTTTTACATCTTTCTGATACTAATTGGAAATTTGCATGACGTGACCAAAGCGATTACAATTTAACGTTTAAAGTTTTCAAATACATTTACTATAATATTGTAAATCTAAAAATGGCAGACTGGATGGGAAGGCCGATTTTGTTAGCAATAATAGTTTTTAAAGAATTATGTGAAAAAATTTACTTCATGAATTATTTTTTTTCACTTATGAACGAATTTAAAAAATTTTTAAAAACAAGACGTTGTAATAAAAATTTTCTAATTAAAGTTGTCAGAAAACTAAAAAAAAATGGATGCAATCTTTAAGGAATTACATAGTGCGAGATATAATTTGTTTCTACAAGAAATTATTTTTTACAAAAATCGTTGTGATTTATTATAGGAATGGTGTTTCGTAAATAAGAATTTTCATAGATTGAAAATTATAAACACTTTATATATTTTATGCAAATGCAAAAGAAATATATTGCAAAACCGCAATAAATTAGAATAAATGTTTTGAAATAATTTGGAAATGACGTGTAGGACGCGAGAATTCGAAATAAAAATTTGGTTTACAAAAGTTTATATAAATGTTTTGAATAATTTATTTAAACGAATACTCTAGTCTATCAGTTTTTTGTATAGAAAAATTATTTTTCACAAAAATCGTTGCAATTTATTTTGAGAAATGGCATTTGGTAATAAAAAATATATTACAAATTTTTCACTTTACAGCCTAATTAAAAAATAACAAATTAGAAAAAAGAAAATTAAAAAAAATATATGTTTTTAAGCCCTTAATCCTTAGATAAAATGTCAATATATTCAAATTACATACTTATCATACAAAAGAGATAAACAACTTTTTTATGGTACAATTTTGTTGTTATAAACTAAAAAACACTTGTATTTGTTGATATCAATTTAAAAATAATTTTAAAAAATTTGATACATTATTTTGATACATATATGATGGAAAGAAATGTTTTCCTGGGAAAAAAGGATGAAAATGATGTATTTGCTAATTTAAATTATTCATAACAATAGAATTGTATGATAAAAAATTGATTTGCTTTTTCTGTATACCCAGGTTGTAATTCAGGTTGAATGCAAATATATATTGAAGAGCTGAAAAAATATTTTTTCGTTTAATTTACTTTTTTGTAACTTTATTTTCTAAAAAATAGGTAAACAACAATTAAATAATAAATTATTTCTTCGTACATATATTAAGAATTAAAATTTCTTGAATTCTAGAAAAAAAACTTAGAAATCGGTTAACAATTTGAAAACCGTGCATCTTGTTTAATAGAAAAATCCATCAATTCTAAATAACCAAATAGTAAAATACATCAATGGTAAAAGCCATTCAAGGCTGGCAGGCTGGCAGGAACAAGGAGATAATTTAAAGTATTTTGGACTAGGCAAATAAGGAAAAAGTTAAAATTATCACTTTGTGCGTTTATTAAGTATTGAATTCTCTTGAATTATAAACAAAGAGCGTTGAAATCGGTTAACAATTGAAAGCCGTAGACGCTGTTCAACAATAGAATCCAGATTTATATCAATGTTATATCGGTACCAATCAATTAGATATTAATAATATCATTTTATGTTTACATGTTTTTTAGTAAACAAATAAAACTCAATTTAAGAAATTTTAGTTGAAATTGATCTGTATTTGGATCTTGAGTAAGTTTATTAAGAATGAAGCGTTTGCTCAAGTGAGGAATAAGCAAGAGCTATACAGGCAGACTGGCAGGAATAAGAAGATAACTGAGAGCATGCTAGACAAGGAAAACATGGTAAAAGTTAAGATTATCGCTTTGTGCGTTTATCAAGAATTAAATTCTATTAAATTCTAAACAAATAATTTAGAAATCGGTTAGAAATTGAAAGCTGCAGACTTTGTTTAATAGTAAAATCCAAATCTGGATTTGCATCACTCTGATGTGGATGTTAGCAAGGTAGCAAGGTAGCAAGGTTAGACAAGGTAAATATGATCAAAGTTACAATTATCGCTTCACACGTTTTTCAGGAATCAAATTCTTTTCATTTCTAAACAAAATATTCTTTAATCGATTAACAATTGGAAGCTTAATACTTTGTTTAATAGTAAAATCCATATTTTCATCATTGCGATGTGGATGCCAATCAATTAGCCATTGAAGCTATTTATTTTGTCCATCCTAACAGAAAAAACAATTTAATTTAAGAAATTTTGTTTGTAATTGATTTGTACTTGGATCTTGATCAAGTTTATATAAGATGAAAGCCTTTGTTCAAGTAAGGAAGTAAAAGCTATGCAGATAGGCTAGAAGGAATAGGGAGTTAATTGAGAGCATCTTGGACTAGACAAATATTAAAAAAGTTAAAATGATCGCTTTGTGCGTTTATTAATAATTAAGTTCTCTAGAATTCTCAATAAAGAATGTTTAAATCGGTTAAAAATTGAAAGTTGTAGATATTGTTCAACACTAAAATCCAGATTTGCATCATTTTCATGTGCATGCTAACCAATTAGCCATTAAAGCTATTTACGTATTTAATCTATTCTTTGAACAAACCAAATTAGAGGAATTTTAGTTACAATTGATCTTTTTTTGAAAGTTGAGTAAGTTTATGTGAAATAAAGCTTTTGTTTAAGTGATGACGTAAAAGCTATGCAGGTAGGCCGGCAGGAATACGGAGTTAATATAGAGCATTTTGGACTAGGTAAATATGAAAAAAGTTTAAACTATTGCTTCGTGCGTTTCTTAGGAATTGAATTCTCTTTAATTCTAGAAAAATAACTTTGAAATCGATTGCAAATTAAAGGCTGTAGACTTTATTTGACAGTGAAATCCAGATTTGCACCACTCTGATATGGATAGCAACGAGGAAGCTATTAATAATATCTATTAAATTTTTTCTCCTGCTGAGAAAAAATATCTTAATTTGAGGAATTTGAGTTGTAATTGATCTGTATTTAAAAGTTGAGTAATTTTACAGAAAATGAAAGCTTTGATTAAAGTGAGGAGACACGTGCTACACAGACAGGCAATTAATTGAGAGCATGTTAGACTGGGCAAATATTTAAAAAGTCAAAATGATCACTTTGTGCGTTTATTAAGAATTAAATTCTCTTGAATTCTGAAAAAAATCAAGACGGTTAACAATTGAAGGCTGTAGAGTTTGTTTTATAATGAATTCCAGATCTATACCACTGTAATGTGCATGCCAACCAATTGGCCATTGAGAATATCTCTTTATTTTTCCATCCTTTTGAGAAAATACAACTTAATTGAAGGAATTTCAGTTTTAATTAATCTTTATTTAGATAGTGTGAAATATAATGTAAAATGAAAGCTTTTGGTAAAGTGAAGAAGAACGTGCTACACAGGCAGGCTGGCAGGAAGAAGAAGGTAACTGATAGCATGCTGGACTAGGAAAATATGATAAAAGGTACAATTATCGCTTCGTACGTTTATTGGAAATTTAATTGTTTTAATTTTTAAAAAGGAAACATTTTAAGTCGGTTAACAATTCAATGCAGCAGATAATGTTTAACAGTAAAATTCAGATATGCATCACAGTGATGTGAATGTTATCCAATTAGCCATTAAAGCTATTTATTTTTCTTTTCTTTTGAGAAGATACAACTAAATTTGAGGAGCTTCAGTTTCAATTGACCTGTATTTAGATATTAGGAAAGTTTATGTAAAATGTTAGCTTTTGTTAAAGTGAGGAAGTAACTGCTATACAGAAAGGCTAGAAGGAATAAGAAGTTAATTGAGAGCACGTTAAACTAGGGAAACATGAAAATAGTGAAAATTATCGCTTTGTGTCTTTATTAAGTGTTAAATTCTCTTGAATTCTAAAAAAAGCACTTTAAGATTGGTTAAAAACTGTAGACTGTAGATGTTGTTTAACAGGAAAATTCAGATTTCAATCACTCTGATGTGAATGCTAAAGAATCAACCATTAACAATATCTATTTCATTTTCTATTACTATTAGGAAAAAACCTCCTAATTTGAAATATTTTAGTACTAACTGATCTGCACTTAAATGAATAGTAATTTAATATAAAATTAAAGCTTTTGTTTGAGTGAGGAAGCAATTGCTCTACAGGCAGACTGGCAGGAATAAGGAGTTAGTTAAGTTCCTTTTGGACTAAGCAAATATAAAAAAGCCAAAGTTATCGCTTCGTGCATTTATTACAAATTAAATTCTCTTGAATTCTAAAAAAATAATGTCCAAATTGGTTAACAATTGAAGCTGTATACATTGTTGAACAGTAAAATCCAGATTTAAATCAATCTGATATGGGTGACAATCAGTTGGCTATTCATATCTGTTTATTTTTGTATCCTTTGTTGAAAAAACTCTTAATTTAAAGGATTTGAGTTCTAATTGATCTGTATTTAGACGTTGAGCAAGTTAATTTGAAACGAAAGATTTTATTAAAGTGAGGAAGAAAGTGTTATGGGGGCCGGCGGACAGGAATAAGAAGATAACTGATAGCATGCTAGACTAGGAAAATATGATAAAACTTACAAATATCGCCTCGAACGTTTATCGGAAATTAAATTCTCCTAATTTCTTTAAAAAATGTCTTAAGTCGATTAACAATTAAAAGCTGTAGGCATTGTTTGACAGTAAAATCCAGATTTGCATCACTCTGATGTGGATCTTAACCAATTAGCCATTAAAGCTATTTATTTTCCCATCCTTTTGAGAAAAAGCAACTGAATTTAAGGAGTTTCAGTTTTAATTGGCCTCTATTTGGATATTGAGAAAGTTTATATAAAATGAAAGCTTTTGTGAAAGTGAGGAAGCAAGTCGTTATGCATGCAGGAATAAGGAGTTAGTGGAGAGCATGATAGAGTAGGTAAGAGCGATTGAATATAGTAATAGAGCTCTATAGGTAATGCCTGGTAGAGAGACGAAGCTGTGACGAAATATCGCTCTTTGGAGAATGCAGAGGGACGATGCAGAAAGTCCCTTCAACCTGGTCGTTTAATCAACCCACTCTGTGAGTTCTGTTGCGCTTCGAACTACAAAGGCGGTCTTAAAATATCGGATAGTCCACTAAAGATGAAATTTATTTTCATTACATTACTGCGATTCATTAAAGCAAATAAATTTTTAAAAATTGAAAATAGTTTTACATTCACGGAAATCTTTCGATTTCCTCGGAATTCCTCTCAATTCTCTTTATTTCTTGAAATATTTAAATTTTAAAATGAAACTTCTTTGCTCACCTTTTTGAGTGTTCTTAGGAATCTTAGGAATATTATGGCCATTAGCTGAAAAAACAAATAAATTTAAAAGGAGTTGATCGACTTATGAAATTTATTTTTAACCTCATTTTTTTCTATTTTGATTGAAGATTTCTTTTAATATTTATAAGCCAGTGTCCTTCATTTATAGACGATGATCATTTAGTTTGCTACTTGCAATTTCTAAAATTTTAAAGCAATTTTTTAAATTGCAGAAAAAAATTTAGTCAGTTTAGCAGATATTTCGAAATTTTAGAATTTTTGAAGATATTTACAATAGTTTGAAACTTGAAATAATTTCCGAAAATTTATCGAATATTTTTGTATTACTTTTAAACTGTTGTAAATCCTAAATATATTTTAAACTGACAGCAATTTTTCTTAAGCTTAATTTGTGTTCAAATTTAATTAATAACAATTTTAGCAAGTAAATAGTTCTATCCAATTTTCATTTTGTATATTCTGCAAGAATTTAAAATGTACAAACTTTTAGAACTTGTTTAAAAAAAAGTTCCTAACCTCTATCAAAGTTTTGTGTGATCATTTTTATGATTGCTGTGATTGATTTGTATGCAATATTTTGATAAAATTTAGAATACAATAGAACACAACACACCCTAAAAAAATTTTGGTGCACTAAAAATGATTCCTAATTCTCATAAAATAAAAATATATCTCCACATAAGTTTGAAATCAGAATTTAGATACTCATTTCGCAGTATCAAAAAATTTACAAAAATTATATAATTTTAATAGAGAACTTGACATAAACAAATATTTGATGTACTTAATTGGAAAAACTTGAAATCTAATCTTCATACAATTCAATAGTGTGAAAAAATAAATCTGCTAAAATGAATTGATTTGTCCACAACAAAAATTAAAATATAAGTTCCATTAAAACATACAAATAATTTTTACTTAACATATTTTTGAAATTTTCACCTTCCTTTCTGAAAATTGTACTTATAAGTAACCTTTTATAGTGGTTCGAGAACAAAATTTAACCATATTTACATATAATTACAAAAATTAAATTCAGATACTCATTTCACATCACAAATATTGAAAAAGGTTACATAATTGGAATAAAGGTATTTAACTCTGAACTTTTATTATACAAATCATAGTTAATACTTACTTCATGTCAATAATCAGTTTATGTACCTAATTTAAACAAAATAAAATTTAATCTTTATTTAATTTAATAATGTAAATAAATTAATAGGCTTATAATTAATTAATTTGTTCAGTACATAAGCAGCATTAAACTATAATTTCCAATAAAACATTCAAGTAATTTGTTCTTTGTACATTTCCTATTAAATTAAACTTTTATTTTTGAAAATTTGATTCATTAGTAACATTTTATCGTAATTTCAGAAAATAATTAAACCATATTTACATATAATTAAAAAAAAATTAAATTGAGATACTCATTTCACAAAATCACAAACATTGACAAAGGTTACCTACTTGGAATAGAGTATTTTAAATATAAATAAACTTTGAACTTTCAATATTTAATCACATAACCTTAAAAAAAATCAATTTACGTATTTACTTCAAATAAATTAAAATTCAATCTTTATGTAAGTTAATATTGTGAAAAATACTAATAAGCTAATAATTAATTAGTCAGTTCATAACATAAGAATCAGTAAACTATAATTTTCATTCAAACATTCAAAGAAATTTTATCGTAAACTTTTAATTCCTTTGCTAAAATTTGATTTATTAGTAACCTTTTATAGTGATTTCAGAGAAAATAAAATATATTTAAATACAATTTTAAAAATTAAATTCAGATACTCATTTCACAACATCATAAACATTAAAAAATGTCAAAAAATAGAAATAGAGGTATTTTAAATGTAAATAATAATTAATACGAATAATATATAAAAACTTGATTTATGAGTAACCTTTTGTAATAGGTCCAGAAAAAATAAAAGCATATTTACATATAATTTTTTAAAACTAAATTCAGATATTCATTTCGCAACATCGCAAACATTAGCAAAGATTACATAATTGAAATAGAGGTATTCAAAATATAAATTACCTGTTTTTTATAATAAACCTCAAAGTAAATAATTAGTTCATGTACTTAAATGAAACAAATTAAAATTCGGTCTCTATGTAATTTCATATTGTAAAAAAAATGATTCTGCTGATAATTTACTATTGTGAAAAAAATTTATCGGGTAATACTTACTCATTAAAGAAAATCAAAATAATGTAAAGTGATTTTAGCAACTAAATTGTCAATTATTAATAACTTTTGAAAAACTGAAAATCTTCCAAAACCATTTGAAACGAATATTTAGTAATAAAAAAAACTAAATGACTAAAAATAAAGCGCTCCAAGAACGAGTAGAGATAAAATTAATTGTACATCTGGCCTTTCAATGAAAATAGGTTATTAGTAGTTTAAAAATAAAATGGTAGAGAGATAAAAATATTGGACTGCAGAAGGAGAGATAGACATTTGTGTTATCGGGTTGACCTGAAGATATTTCGATACGTTAAAGCTTGTCCATATCAGTGAGTTTGCTCCGAAGGACATCTATATTTCAGAGCTTAGAAAGCTTCCCTGGTGGGATCCACCTCTCAAACCCAAAGTGATAGACCGCGGTGGAATTGGATGCATCACTTCACATAGTAATCCTCCTACTTCTTTTTTATCTACGGATCGGTCGTCCATATAATACGTTAGGGGCTGTCCATAAACTACTTTCAGCGCTGTCAATAAACTAATTCAGAGGCTGTCTATAAACTACGTTAGGGGCCTTCCGTAAGTTATGTTAGGGGCTGTTCATAAAATAAGCTATGGGCTGACCATAAACTACTTTAGGGAATGTTCATTAATTACGTAAGGGGCCTACCATAAACTATAATAGGGGCTGTCCTTGAACTACCTTAGAAGCTGTGCATAAACTACTTCAGGGGCTGTTTATAAATTACGTTAGAAGCCGTCCGTAAACTACGTTAAGTGCTGCCCATAAAGTATGTTGGGGGCCATGATCTAACAAATACATGGTCTAGCCACTTGAGGGCCCTGTTTCGTTCAAGTAACGCAACCGCTTAATTCCACCATTTTGTTAGTTTGACCGCGCAGTTTGAGTTTGATGCGTAAGACTGTACGGCGAACTGTTATAGGAAAATCAGTATGCAGGAAGAAATATTATGAGAATATTAAAAGAATGAATTCAAAAAGAACTTGCAATGGATATATTAGAACATTGTTAAGGAAATAAATTATATTCAGACCAGAATGTAAGCTTGTAAATATTACTGAATGGGAAGGATTAAAAGTATATAGAATTTTTGATATTAATGATAATGAATTTCATTTTAAATATCTCCGTTTGTCAGTAAATGAATAATTCTTAGGTGAACAATTTTTTCAGAAAAATATATGTAAAAGTGACAGAGGTTTGTAATAGAATTATGCGGGTCCGTAAATTTTGCAGAAAAGTTGGTAAGATCTGTATCCGGATGACAGTAGCTTAGAGCTTGAAGTATTTATTACTTCCATTTCTTCTTTAGATTACTTCCTCAGAACTAGATCCTTGGTGATTTCCAATTTTTGAATTTATGAGTAGCTGCTTGAAGAAAGACAGGTACAACTTTACATTTTTCCGCTCGAAGCACCTGTCGTAAATGCAAAACTTGACCGCGGCGCGGTCCCTGACTAATTCTTTTGTATTTCGCCAAATTTTACAGGTTGCGTGCCTGAGTGGAGGAAACTTGTCAGTTTAGCTTAGACATTCAAGGGAAGTAGTTATCTTTTACAAGTTGTGTTTTTTTTTTCGAAGTGTCTTTCGCTTTTAATCAGTGCGTAACTACAAGAGTTTGACTGTTTTTCAAAGTTTGTAGCGCTCTTCAAATTTTAAAGGCTTCAAATGAAAAGGTAAGTGTATGTTTTAATTTTTTTTAATTAGAAAAGTGCAGTATCGTAGTGTATTCTGTTGGACAAAGATATCTATGCAAAATGTTTATTTGCATATGCTCCTTTTTTAAAATTCAAGTGGGTAAAATCCTCACTACAAGAAGTAATAGAAGAAATTGAGAAAGAAATTGTGAAATGTAATGTAATAGGCTCGTAAAGTATAAAAAGTTTTCCATTTCATATTATTTATATGAATTCCTAGGACATCTGTCAAGAATGTCTGGGCAAATTTCAACATAACTGTATGAAATTGTTTTACTTTTTAATGTATTTTGGACTATTATTTTGCTTTATTGGCAAAAGAACTTTTCGTGATTGCAGCATTTGGTCATTTTTATTATGGTGATTATTTATTTTGATTATTCTTATTTAGTGTCCATCATCAAAAAATCTCTAAAAGAAGTTGTTTTATGTTTTTAATATATATTCCATTAAGAGCTAGGCTATTATGGGTCAGTTATAGGTAAAAATCAATCACGTTTGGTTGAGTTTCTAGTGCTAGTTTGTTCATTTAAAATTAAAAATTGTTGGTTACAAATGTTTTTTTGTTTTGTTTTCAAATTTAATCTCTTTTTGTGAAAAATCTCTCTTTTCGTAAATGAACTATTTTTTTTAATTAACCAATTTCCGCAGTCAACTACTTTCAATGAACTATTTTTTGTAAATTAACTCATTCTTTAAACTTTAAACTTTAAACTTTAAATGAATAATTTGTGTAAATTAACTAATTTTTGGAGTCAACTACTTCAAGTTAAAGCGGCTGTATTAACCTACTCATTTCTGTGGACAATTACTAATTTTTGCTTCAAAAGCTTCCTGTTTTATCTAAAATTTCCGTTTCTAATTTGAAAATTGAACAATTTGTACAACTGTTTTTTCTTTCTTGTTTAAAAATTTCCGTTCTTTTTTTTGTTTTTAAATTTAATCTCTTTTTGTGAAAAATTTCTCTTTTCGTAAATGAACTATTTTTTAAATTAACCAATTTCGGCAGTCACCTACTTTCAATGAACTATTTTTTGTAAATTAACTCATTCTTGGCAGTTAATTACTTTAAATGAGTAATTGTTGTAAATTAACTAATTTTTGGAGTCAACTACTTTAAGTTAAAGCAGCTGTATTAACGTACTCATTTCTGTGGACAATTAATATTTTTTGCTTCAAAATCTTCTTATTTTATTGAAAAATCCCGTTTCCGGTTTTATATAATAAATTTCCGGTTTTCTCATAATATTGAAATTTTCGATATTTCTTTCTTATATTGCAAGGCACTAACAACTTAATCAGGGCTCTAAGAACGGAAATTTACTGACAACTATGTTCTAAAATCATCACCCATTTTGTAGATAACAATGGTGAGCGTTTGTGCCGTCGCGCGTTGTTCGAATGTGGGGGGTAAAAAATTCTTCACATTTCCAAAGGATGAGTATAACCGTGCACTATGGCTTAGTGTGCAAGAATAAAAAAATCAACGCGAGGAACGGTAAGTTTATATGGTTTGAATGAAAGATCGATTTTTTTAATTCAAAAATAATATATTTTGAAATAATTCATTTCTATTAGAAAACCACAAGCGTTGTTGCAATTAAAAAACTTAAAAACTCAAATACTTCATTACACGTGACATTATTGTTTCGAGTTTGAAATATATATTTTTTCAAAGAAAATCATAATCTCTGTTGAAAAAGTACATTTTCTTTTACAGCGCCATCATTGTTGCTGAAAAGTCACTTAATTGTTTAGAAATTGGACTGTTTCACTTGAAGATTAATAATTTCAATTAAAAATTCTTCACTTTAGCTATATTTTTTTCAATTCAAAATGTGTGACTGGCTAAAAATTGTTATCCCCCCATTCCCCCTTTTAAGAATTTAGTTACATACTGTTACAATAGATGTAGCTAATTAAAATCAATATATTTCAGGAAGGATATGTTCTGTCCACCTTAGGCCTGAACACTTCAGAGAGAAATCTTACGTCGACATCGTACTCCTAACGAGTCCGAGGAAAGACAGGAAGCTTCGAAAAGATGCCATCCCAACCAGAAACGTTACAACAAATGCTGATCCTGCAACAGACGTTGCTTAAAATGACTTGGCAGGAAGTGCAAGTGCAAACAGGTCATTGGAAGATGCAGATGCAAAGGACTCATCACGATACACAGGTGCAAATGGCTTATCAGGAAGTACAGATCTTTCATCAGAGCAGTCAGGAAATGCTGAGTGCGAGATTCGCTTTTCGGACGTAAGCAATACATTACTAAATGCAATCACTGCCTTAATGTCGCCATGCTCCTCCGAAGAAGATCGCCAAAAATGTTTGAAAAATCTAGCAAAGAAAAAGGAACAGATTGCATCCGAAATAGAACAGCTGGAAACTGAGATAGTGGAAGAAGCTGAAGAGAATGCTGTTGAAAATGAAAGGCTCAAGAGGGAAAATAGAGACCTGCGATAGGAGAAGGAAACAGCGAGAGAGGAAAGTGAACAGACTCTCATTCAATTTCTTCAAACGAAGGAAAGTGAGGTTACGTGAAAAAGAAATTGCCACAACCACAAAATGAGAGCAGATCAAGCTCAGGCTACGTTGAATTTGGCTCGCATTGAAAAAAGTCATATAATCAGCAGACTGAAAACAATGTTTACACCGGGTCAAATTCACATGTTTTTAAATCCCGACAAACAAGCAAGGGGAGCGCAGAAGATATTGCAGGAGCAACATCATTGAAAACCCTTAGCACGCAAACCTATAATTATCTGAGGAAAGTTGTTAAAATTCCTCTGCCCGGACTTTCGTCATTAAGATGCTGGGTTGCTACATTTGATGTAGAACTCGGTGTCTTAAAGATTGTTTTAAAGAGAATGAAAAAGAAAGTTGCCACACTATCCAAAAGGGACAAGATAGCTATTGCCAACTTCGACGAAGTGCATTTGTCGCCTCTTTTTTGCATTGGCAAAAAGAAGGAGCGAGTTCTTGGGCCACACAGGGCTTGTCAAACAGTCATATTTCGAGGCTTGTTTTCGAAATGGAAACAAGTCGTCTATGCTGATTTCGAGACGGCAATGACCAAAGATATCTTATTAGATATTATACGGCAGTTGGAGGAATGTAGATACCCAGTTGTGGGAATGGTGTCCGACATGCATGCTTCCAACATCCAATTGTGGAACGATTTTGGTATCGGCATAGAAGAGGAGCAGAATGTGTACTTCCAACATCCCTCGAATCCGACTACAAAAGTGCATGTTTTTGCAGACGTCCCCCACTTAATGAAGTTAGCAAGGAATCATCTGATTGATACCTTTTTTGAATTACATGGCCACAAAACAGATAAGAGGTACCTGGAAAAATTGCTGCAGATCAACTGCAACGATTTGAAATGTGCCTTTTCCTTAACCCTGGAGCATTTATATTGTAAAGGAAATGCGCGGCAAAAAGTTAAATTAGCCACGCAAGTTTTTCCCAATAAAAATTCTAAGGCACTGACGTTTTGTCTACATTCTTACTATTTGGTAATGAGAATTTCAAGGATTTCAAGGGTTTTGAAGAAACTAGTAAAGTTTTGCAACTCTTTAATGATTGGTTCGATTTACTAAATGTGAGGACAAAGTATGACCGTAGTGGTGCCACTGCTTTTGGAATTGGTAAGGATTTCGCGAAGCGAAATAACTGAAACTGTGAATGAAAAATATATTATTGATAAATCATGAGTACAGATCCATTTTTAAAATAATTTATTTATTTGATACTTACAGTTGATAAAATAAAACTGTTTTTTATCAAAAATTTTCAACTTCAAATACTTGAAAATTTTAATTGTTTAAATCCTCAAAACTGCACTTTAATTATTTTTAAAACTGATAAAATATAGCTTGGGCAGATTTTTCTTCTGAAAATTCGCAAAATTCTCGGTTTCCCAGTCAGACGGCCACCTAGTTCTTTATAAATAATCATCCATTTTAAAAACTTCTAATTTTTAATTTTTTAAACCTCTAAAACTGCATTTTTAAATTCTTCAATTCAAATATATACTGAAAAATAAAAAAATTATTACTGGAAAATTTTAAAGTGACAGATTTTCGAATTAAGCATTCTAAACTAAATGGTATAATAATCTATAAAAATCACAATTTAGGAATTAAAAAAAAAACGGTTGAAATCAAAGTTGGACAACATTTTTATCATACAAATTTTGTAACATTCGCGGTCAAAAAATAAATTCACTGTAATTTCCTAGTTTTCCAGGTTTCCCGATCCAGCGGCCAACCTGCACTGCATTATATAATTTTCTTTAGTCAGAACTTTCCCACTTGACTTCAATTTCATTTTATTTGACACAGATACGTTATTTTTTGTCAGCAGAAAGAAGTTATGAAACACATAACCCAAAATTATAGTTAATCCGTATTTTCCTTTAACGATCTTCAACATTATTATAACAAATTTTATAAGGATTCAAATATTTATACACGTGAAAAGTAAAAGAAATTTTAGTTCTTACATTTTGCAATTTAAAATCTCTTACGTTTGCCGCCTTTCTTATCCAAGATGGAGAAATTAAGCGGTGGGTCCTTATTGGTTCGTTTTTTTTACTTGCGCGTGGCTAGACCATGTATTTGTTAGATCATGTTGGGGGCTGTCCATAAACTACTTAAGTGTCGGCCATTATTGTCTTTAAGCACTGTACATAAACGAATATAGGGGATGTTCATAAACTACTTTAGGCACCTTCCGTAAATTATTCTAGGGGCTGTTTTTGAACTACTTTAGAGGCTGTCCATAGATTACTTTAAAGGCTGTATATAAAACATTTTGGGGGGCGCCCTTATACTATGTTAGGGGCTGTCCATAAACTACGTTAGGGACGGTCCATAAAATACGTTACAGGCCCTCCATACATTACATCAGGTGCCGTCCATGAACTATATTAGGGGCTTTTCATAAACTGCGTTGGGGGTGAAATGTATTTCATTTCAAGAAACTAGTTAAATTTTTAACCAAAAATAATTTTCTACCAAAAATGTTGACTTGATAGAAATCCTTTAATTTTTAACATACAAAGATGTATATTAAACCAAATTTTGGAATTTTCGAATAAATTAAAATCCAATCAAAAACAGTTAAATTTTCAACCAAAAAGAATTGTCATACAAATAAGTGACTTCTCAATGAAATGCATAAATGAAACAATAAAATAAATGAATTTTAAACCAAGATTTAAGAAATTCAAATTAGATTAAAATTAAAATTAAAAATCATATTTAACATTCAATCATCAAATTGATGCGAACTCCTGTTAAAAATAAAAAAAATCAAGAATACAAATACTAAATTTGGACCAAAACGAACAAAAAAAAGCTCCATTTGTAATTATTTAAAATTTCAAAAAATAATTTTCATGCAAAAATAAAAAAGAAGATAGAAAAATTAGAGTTAAATTTTCAACCAAAAAAGATTTTTTATGAACCAAAAATAGAATCGTGAAATTCTCAGTTTGAAAAATGAAATTTCCAACGAAGAAAAAACTATTTTTCAAACGGTTGAATTTAACCGGAAAAGGCGAATTTTTAACTTAATAAATATTTGCGTTTTGAACTTATACGGGGTAAATTTTCAATCTCAAATAAAATTCTTAGATAAAAAATTAATTATTTACAAAAAAAAAGAAAAAAATGTTCAGCAAAAATGTTCAATTTTCAACCAAAGAGGTGAATCTTGAAAAAGTTCATTTTTAACCAAGAATATCAACTTTTAGTTAGGCGTTGGAGTTTTTAAACAAGAAAGATCAATTTTTAAACAAATAATTACATTTTTAGACAAAAATATAAATTTTTTACCAAGAAAATTAACATTCTACCAAAAAGACGAATTCTTAACAAAAAAATGCACTTCTGACAAAGTAGTTTATCTTTCAATCAATTAGTTTAATTTTAAACAGAGAACAATAATTATTTTAAACAAAATACATCAATTTTCAGAAAAAAATTATTGGATTTTGAAGCTCGAAAGATGAATTACACATGTACAAAACAGTTGGATTATCAACCTGAAAATATAATTTGTTAACAAAAAAGTTAATTCTCCACTGAATAATTATATTTTTATTAAAATAGTTTAATTTTAAACCAAACGCTTGTATTTCTAATCAAAAATATGAATACTAAAAAAACTTTTGAACTAAATAATTACATTTTCTACAAAATTGTCGAGTTTTCAAATCAAAAAGATGATTTTTCCACACAACAGTTGAATTTTTGACCCGAAAATAAGAATTATCAATTAAAATAATGAGTTTTTAGCAAAAAAATTAATTTTTAAAAGTATTTCAATTGTAAACCAAGTAGTTGATATTTCAAACAAAAAAGTTTTTAATTTGAAATAAAAGAAGTTCAATTGAACGAAAATGACAAATTGAAAGAAAAGGAAATTCTCAACCAGAAATATCAATCCTAACCATATAGTTCAGTTTTTAACAAACTATATGAAATTTTCACCAACAAGATTAATATTCTAGTAAAAAAGATGAAGGTCACTTTTTTAACAAAAAAATTAATTTTCTGCTAAAGAGTTAAATTAAAAAATATATTTTAATTTTAAACCAAATATTTAAATTTTTAACCAAAAATATGAATTCTGAACAAAAAATTAATTTTGAACTAAATAATTAAATTTTCTACAAAATTGTCGAGTTTTTAAGCCAAAAGGGCGATTTTTCTACGAAACAGTTAAATTTTTTAACCGAACATAAGAATTTTTAACTAAAATATGAGTTTTCTGCCAAAAAACTAATGTTTTTGAAGTAATTTAACTGAAAACCAAGTAGTTGATATTGCAAAAAAAATATTTTAATTTGAAGTAAAAGAAGTACAACGGAACGAAAATGACAAATTAAACAAAATGTTTAATTCTCGACCAAAAATATTTAATTCAGAAACAAAAAGTTGCATTTTTAACCAAAAGGGATGAATTTCAAAACAAAATGAATACTTTTGAAAGAAAAAACGAAAAAGGATATAAGTTTTCAACAAAAATGTTTTCTTCCTTCAACCAGCTAATTGAATTTTGATCCAGAAAAGGTGAATTCCTAACCCAAAAGTTCAATTTCGAACAAACAACAATATCAATTTTCTACTAAAAGTTTAATATTCTAGTAAAAAAGACAAATATGACGTTGTTAACAAAAAAAAATAATTTTCTACTTAAGAGTTTAATTTTAATCAAAATAGTTTAATTTTAAACCAAATACTTGCGTTTGAAAAAATGTTAATCAAATAGTTAAATTTTCTACCAAATAATTGAATTTTCAAAAGAAGAATACGAATTTTCTACAAAACAGTTCAATTTCCAAACAGAAAATACTAATTTTTGACCCAAAAAAGAATGAAAAAAAATTAATGTTCTAAAAAGTGGTTTAACTTTAAACCAAGTAGTTGATATTTAAAGAAAGGAAAATTTTTCTTCGAAATAGTTGGATTCTTAACCAATTTCATGAATTTTCTGTTAAAAATTTTATTTTCTATAAATTTCATTGCTTTTATCATTGCATTACAATAGAATTTCAATCGAATTTTTTTTTCTTTTTAAAATATGAAAAAGTTTACGCATAGAAAAGAAATGAATAAACAAAAAATAAATGTTGAGAAAAAACGATAATCATGCGAAAAGGAGCGAGCTTTCAATTGAAAAAATCTAAAATATTTGTTAAATCAATTAAAAAAATTAAAGGGATTTATTATTTCTAAAGATTTTAGTAATTAAATTGCAAAAAAAAATGTAGAGAAAAATGTAGGCAGCGAGAATCGAGCCCGCAACATTCCGACTGCAAATCGACGCTCTACCGCCTGAGCTACTTAGTCACTTAGTAAATACGTTTTTCTAGTCCCCTAGATCGACGGCGAAAACTTGAAACGTCGCTTTCCTGAAACTTGCACTACTTGGCACTTACCTTGTGTCTTGTAGTGAAAATGTCTGACTATAAACGTTAATACTACTGATTCACTCGCAAGGAGATGCTGATTTGCGATTTTTTTCATCTCATGAATTCCCTTCTGAGTCATATAGTTTATTAAAGAAATTAGACAAAAAGTCTTTTACCGAGTTAAGAAAATCAAATTTTCCACAAAGTTACGAAAACTTTTTCAAATTTAAAGTTTGTTTTGAAAAAAAACCACTATTTATTGCTTTTAAATTCTTCAGTTGAAATATTTTAATTTGAAGAATATTCATTTTTGGCAATTAACAGTTAAAAATTTTGCAAGTTTTAAGTTTTGAAATGTAGAATTATGGAATTTGGATAATTTACATTCAAAATTTCTTCCATTTCGAATATTTCGAATTTAAGACATGACTTCTGATCTTCAAAATAATCAAAATTTTAGAAGATTGATTTATAAATTTTTAGACTTGAAGAAATTTATTTATACATTTTTAAAATTGAAGGATCTTCATTTGAAAATCTTAAAAATTAAAAAACTTTCCATGATAATTTTGCAAAATTTAACTGTTTAAAAAACAAAAAATGTCCAAAATTCAATCAATTTCAACTGTGACTAAAAATTGCGATTAAATTGCGATATTCAAACTGTTCTCAATTTGTTGAAAATGTAGTTATTTGAATAAAGATTCACCTTTATTAGTTAGATGAAATTATATGGAAATTCATCTTGTTGGTTAAAAATTAAACTTTCTTGTAGAAAATTGTTTTTTTAGCTAAAAATTAAACTATTCAATTATTAATTGAAATTTTATTTCTTTGTTTTAAATACTGTCACTATATGGTTGAAAATTAGTTTTTTTATTAGAAAAATTATTTTCGTCGTTGAAAGTTATTATTTGAGATGGAAAATAAAACTATTTGGTACAAATTTATAAACTGTATTCAAGATTCTTATTTTTTGGTAGAAACATTAATATTGTGTGGCTAGAAATTCGTCATTTTAGTTTTCTTTCATTCCTTGGTTCAAAAGTCGTATTTTTTAGAAGAAATATTATTCTCTTGGCTGAAAATTAATGTTTTTAATTGAAAATAGAAGCATTTGGTTAAAAATTCATATATTTAATTAAAAATGTATTTTTTAGTAAAAATTTTTTTTTTCTTTGATTTAAATTAATATTTGAGATTGAAAGTTTATCTTTTCTTTAAATTTCAATTTGATTGAAAATGCGTTTTTTTAGTCAAAGATTATTTTGTTGTTTGGAAATTAATTTCTGAGATTGAAAACATAAACATTTAGGTAAAAATTGCTTAATTTTATATAAAATTCTTCTTTCTTAGTAAAAAATTATTTTTTTGTTTGAAAATTAATGTGAAAGATTGAAATTTTAACTTTTCGGGTAAAAATAGAACTTTCTAACTAAAAATTCGTATGCTTGAATTAAAAAAACCATTTTCTTGGATATAAAATTAATATTTAAGATGGAAAATACAACTATTTGGTTGAAAATTAATTGAAAAGTCGTCTTTTTCAATAAAAAATTATTTTCTAGGTTCAAAATTAACGTTTAAGATTAAAAATACAACTATTTGGATAACAATTCATTTATTTCATTGAAAATTCTTTTTGATAGTAGAAAAATTACTTTTCTGGTTAAAATCTATTATTTGAGATTGAAAATACAAGTATTTGGTTGAAAATTGATCAATTTTATTGAAAATTCATCTTTTTTAACAAAAAATGGTTTTCTAGTTTGAAAATGATTGTTGAAGATTGAAAAGATAACTATTTGGGTAAAATTTATCTATTTTGCTGACATTTTTTTTATGGTAGAAAAATTATTTTCTTGGTTAAAAATTAATTTTTGAGTTTAAAAATACGACTATTTGGTTAACAATTTATCTATTTAATTGAAAAATAATCTTTTCTGGTAGAAACATTATTTTCCTGGTGAACATTTATTATTGGAGAGTGCAAAACAAACTACTTGGTTACAAATTTATAAATTTTGATAAAAATTAATCTTTTTTTTTAACGAAATTAAGAGTTTGTGGTTGAAAATATATGTTTTTCTTCGAAAATCTAGTTTCTTTCGTTGAAAATTAACTTTCTTTTTGAAAATCAATCTATGTTCCGGTAAAAATTTCATCTCTTTTATTCTAACATGCAAATTTTTGGTGGAGAATTAATAACTATTTTCCTAAAAATTAATTTTTTATTTAAAAATTAAACTATTCTTATTACGATTGAAAGTTGATCTTTCTTTTTGTAAATACAAACATTTGGTTAAAGATGACTAATCTGTAAAAATTCATTAATTGCGATAAATTTGAAATTCAAAACTTAATTGTTCAATTTTAAATCTTCGAAATTCACGAAATTTCGAATTTAAATCATCAAAATGATACCATCTTTAATTTTTAAACTTAAAACTTGAGACATTTTTACTGATATATTATCAAAATTCAAAAGGCTTCCTCAAATTGTTTGATTTTAACGAATTAGCAGTTTATGATTCATCAATTTTAAATATTTACAATTAAAAGTTCTATAATATCAAAGTTACAATTAGTGATTCGCGAATTTTTAATAAGAAAATTGCAAATTATTCAATTTTCAAGATTTGTATGTCAGATTGGAAAATTAATACTATTTTAGCCACTTTTCGTGCTTACTAAGCGGGGACTAAAGTCCTACTTTTTACTCCCTCGGGAGTAAAAAGTGATCACACACAGAAATAATTAATATTACCAAAAATATCTACGATGCGAAAAATTCCTTTGAGTAAAAAAATATAAAGACAAACAAAACTGCTAATGAAATGAAAGCTTTTCGAGAAGAATTACAATTAGACTTGGAACGGGGAATTTTCGAAAAAGCTCTGATTCTGATTTAAAGTATGACATTTTTAAAAATAATTATAATTTTGAGTTGGTTCAGGAAAATTTCCATCCAAGCCTCAAAGGTACCCTATCGTGCACAATGAAATTTACGTCCGTTAATTTCACTAATTGTAGGAGCACGTTTGACCTGGATTCATTTTCCGTTGGAGCACTCAAATAGTTGAAAGAGAGAACCGGGCTCATGCTGTTGAAAGCGTGTGCGTGTTCTTCGTAATCAAAATGTGTATGTGAAATAGTGTGTGTTAAAATTTGTGTGTGAAAAAGTTTGTGTTAAAATCTGTGTATGTGTGTGTGTGTGTGTGTGTGTGTGTGTGTGAAAATCTGTGTATCCGAGGATCGCTGCTTTTATCTACCAGCTGGCAAGTACATACTTCAAGCCTAGTAATGTACTTTCTCGATTATTTCCATGTCCCTGAGCTGATATTTCAAAGAAGCGCTAGAGAAACCAACAACATTTTACCTTTTTGTAAGAAACTGTTCATAGATCTCTGTCATTTGACAATACAATCTTCAAAGGTATTCTCTCCCTTCTTCTCCTCTGCTCTTATCTTTAGTTCTCTCATCTTTTCCCTTATCTCTCCGCCCTCTGCCGTTGCCCTCTGCCCTTTGCCCTTTCCCTTCTCTCCCACCATCACTTCATTTGTCTTCTCTCTCCTACTACGTCTTTCACCTTTTCTTCCCTTATCTCTCCTCTTCTTTCTTCTCGTCTGCCTTCTCTTATATCATCACCACTCCTGTCTAGTCCCATTATCTTTTCGCTCTTCTCTGCTCTTATCTTCTGCCTTCTCGCTTCTCTATTCTATCCTATTCTTTTTTATATTCTATATTCTTCTCTTCGCCCTTCCTTCTTTCCTTATCACATCTCCATCCCACTACTATATACTACTATCTACGACCATCCTACTACTATCTTCTACGATTTTCTCTCTCTTCTCTTTCCTCTTCCCATCCCTTATCTCTTTTCTTTGTTTTTTCATTCTCTGTTCCTCTAGTATCCTCTCTACTCTTCACTCTTCTCTTTTTATTACTCTTATTTTTGCTTTTTTCTCTTCTCTCATTTTCCCTTCTCCCCTTATAAGCTGCCTTCACTTCTCTTCAATCTTCTACGATTTTTTCTCTCTTCTTTTTTAACCTAATATTTCCTTCTCCTTCTTTTCTTCTTCCTTATATCTTCTCTCATCCTTATTCAGCTCTACTTGCTTTATCTTTCCTGTCTTCTCTGCTCTTATATTTTGTCTTTTTTTCTATCCTATTCTATTTCTTTTCAATTTGCTTTTTCCCTCTCTTTTCTCTTTCCACCCCTTACCTCTTCACCCCTCTCTCCGCAATTTTCTCCTGAAAGCTCTTCTCTACTCACTTCTTTCGTCGTTTTTCCATTCTCATCTCCTATAGTATCCTCTTTTATTATTTCTCTTATCTATTTTTCATTCTCCCTTTTCCTTTTTTCTCTTCGCTCCTTTTCCCTTCTCCCCTTATAACCTCTCTTCACTTCTCTAATATCATACTTCTCTCTTCTCTTCCCTCTTCCATTCTCTTCCCTAATTCCTCCTTTTCTCTCCTCCTTCTCTGTTACTTTTTTGTTTGGTTTTATTTGCTTATTTATCTCTTTGTCTCTCTATTTCTCTCGCATATTCCCTCTCCACTTTCCTTGATTCCCTCTTCTTGTTTCTCATCTCCTAGCAGCTTCATTCCATTTTCCTTCTCCATTATCTCTTTTCGAAACTCTTTTCTTCACTTTTCTTTTCTCTTCCGTTATCTCTTCTATTATATTAACTCTTCTATTTACTTTTCTCTTATCGCTTCTTTTCACTCTTATCTTCTCTATTCTCTTCTTTTGTCTTTTCCCATCGACCCCTGTCTCGGTTCCTCTTCCCTTCTCTCTTCTCTGCTCTTATTGTTTGCTTTCTCTCTTCTCCAGTCTCTTTTTCGCTTTTCTCTCTTTTCTCTTATCCCTCCCATCTTATTCACTTTCACTTCTCCCCTTATCTACCCTATGCAATTCTGTCTTTCATGACTTCTTTGCTTTTCTCTTTTGTCTCTTTTTCCTCCCTTTATCTCTTATCTCGTCTCTGCTCTTCTCTTTTCTCATCCCTTTTCTCTATTATGCCTTTTCCTCTACTCCTTCCACGTCTTCGCTCTTCCCTTCTCTCTCATTTCCACCCTATAATCCATCTCCTCTTATCTTCCCTATTCTCTTCTTTTCCCTTTCTCCATCCACCCCCGTCTCCTTACCTCTTCTCTTCTTTCTTCTCTGCTCTTATTTTTTGCCTTCTCTCTTCTCGACTCTCTTCTTTGCTTTTCTTTTTTCTCTCTTATCCCTTCCTCTTTCTTCAGTCTGAACTCTTTCCTTATATACCCTATTCAATTCTGTCTTCTATGACTTCTTTTCTCTTCTCTCTCTATTTTCCCCTATTCATCTCTCCTCTTGTACCCCATCTCTTCTCTTTTCTCTACTATGCTTTTTTCTCTACTTGATTCTCTTTGCTTCTATTTTGTCTCTGAGTCTCTTCATTTCATTCCTCCTCTTTCCTATCTTTATTCCATTTCTTTTCTCTCCCCCTCATTTTTTTCTTACCTCATCTTTCCCTTATTTTTTTTTAGGGAATTCTATTCTGCCTTCTCCCCTCTCTTTTGTATATTATATAACTTGTCTGCGAGACATTATTAAATAATTTATATTTATATAACTTGTCTGTGAGATTGGCAAAAAACATAATATAAATATAATAATATTCATAAAGAACTAATTTATAATTTTGTGCGTTCGTTACTACAATTTGCTTACAACAATAAGGATGAAAGATAGAAATTTTCCAAGCTATACCACTTTATTCTATTGATCGCCAAGCATTCACTTACCTGGAACAAAAAAGAAACTGGGTAATTAAAAAAATTGTATGAGCCTTCGGTAATTATTAACACGCGAGCATTTTTTTTATATTTCAAACATCTTTGAATGTGGAATTTTGATAACAAATTTTGTTTATTGTTAATTTAACAACAAAATTAGAATTTTTTAGTTTCAACTTTTCGGAAGTATATATTTTTTAACGGATTTTCGATTTATCAAATAAGCTCTTATGCCTCTGCTAAAATTATTTAAAAATAATTTCCAGTACTTAAGAATGATTTCAAAAAATTATTTAATACGCTATTAACAAATTGATATAGAAAAATTAGTTTTCAAAGTTGCACAGTTTAGCTGATTTCAGTCCAGAGTTTTTGTATGAAATGTGAAATAAATCATTGTTTCATTACGAATAATAGAAAATAGCTACGATTTGACAATTTTTTAAACAATTCTCACATACAAATTGACGTTTTGGCTATTTTTAAACGAATAGTCTTAATTTTGTTTACAAAGTCAATCAGGTATTTACTCACGATGATTCTTAGCTATGATAATTTTTAAATTGATAATTGTGTTCAATTGTTTAAACAATATTTATAAACAAATATGGTGTTTCGCTGTTATATAATGAAGAAGACCATTTTGTTATTTAACAAGTTGTTTAAATAATTAATAATTGTTTTACAATTAAAAAAATATCGTAGCAAAAAGTCATAGAAAAGACAATATAAGTCGATCAAATAAACAAAAATTAAGCATATTAGTTGAAAAATAGTCAAACACTGAATTAATTTACAGAAATTCTTTAAATAATCAATAATTCTTTTAAAGTTTCAGAGTATTGTTATGGAGAGTCATATGTACGACATTTTTAGTTGATTTAGTTAAAAATGAGCCAATTCATTAAAAAATAGCCGAACTTGGAATTTGTTAATGAAAATTGTTTAAATAATTGGTACTTCTTATTAATTTGCAAAGTAACTTAGCGGAGAGTTATAGCGAAGAAATTATAAGTTGCTTTTGTAAAAAAGGTTGACTCTAATTTGTTGAAAAATAGCCAAGCATTAAATTTGTTTAGGAAAACTGTTTAAATAATTGAATATTATTATCAATTTTCATAGTGTCGTGGTAAAAAGTAATTAGAAAGGCATTCTTAGTTGATTTCGTAGAAAAATAGAGAAATTTTCAACGGTCATCCTTCACACGTTCAACAGACGTGGTCGCCGCGTGAAACTCGACGCAGAAACGCTTGGACATTTTTAGTTCTATCTTTGGAATCCGTGAATATGTTTTAATTTGGCTTGGTGTAAATTGAAGATAAGATTAAAAAGATTAAGTTCTGTAATTTTTAGGTTTTTTCGCCAATTTTTCTAGGTCCTTAGACAAGTTGAAGTTAGGATTCAAAATCCAAAAATTGTCGGTGGTCATCTTTCACGCGTTTTATAGTCGTGATCGCCGACTGTAACTCGACGCAGACACGCTTGGGTATTTTTAGTTATATGTTGAAAACATGTAGAGATTAAAAAATTTTTTTTGGCACGGTAGAAGATAAGATTTAAAAGATTAAGTCCTGTGAATTTTAGTTTTTTTTCTACAACTGTCCTAGGTCCTGAGACGAGTTGAAGCTCGAGTTAAAGTGATGGTTTAAAATCCGAGAAATTGTCAAATCTTATCTTTTACACGGTCAAAAGAGGTCATTATCGATTGAAATTCGACGCAGAGACGCTTGGAGATTTTTAATCATGTCTTGAAAACCTAAAGATATTTTTAAAGGTTTGTAGGCTTGAATAAAAGATAAGATATAAGAGATTATGTCCTGTTCATTTTCTAATTTTTTTTCATAATTTGGCTAAGTCCTGAGACGAGTTGAATGTCAAAATCCGAGAAATTGTCGGCGGTCATCAGACTGAAATTCGACGCAGAAACGCTTGGACATTTTTA
Source organism: Belonocnema kinseyi (assembly GCF_010883055.1). Classification (NCBI taxonomy): domain Eukaryota; kingdom Metazoa; phylum Arthropoda; class Insecta; order Hymenoptera; family Cynipidae; genus Belonocnema; species Belonocnema kinseyi. Next base: position 2,501,959 of record NC_046657.1, read on the forward strand.
GTAATTACTTGAGAATCCGTGAAGAATTTTTAAGTTTTCTTGGTTTAAATTACAGACAAGATTTCATGGTTTACGTACTGTAAATTTTTAATTTTGTCTAAATATTTCCTAGTTCCTCAGACGAGTTTAGGTTAGGGTGCGAAATCCGATTAAATGTCGATGGCCATCCTTCACGTGGTCTACAGAGGCGATCGCCGACTGAAACTCGATGCAGGCACGCTTGGACATTTCTAGTCATATCTTGAATACTTGAGGAGATGTTAATATTTTTTTGGCTTGAATACAAGTTCAAATTTAAGAGGTTAAATCCTGTAAATATTAAACTTTCTAATTGAGGTACAAAATCCGAAAAATTGCAGGCGGTTATCCTTCAAACGTTTACATAGGTGATCGCCGACTGAAATTCGACGCAGAAACGCTTGGACATTTTCAGTCACATCCTGGTAACCCTAGAAGATTTTTTTTAGTTTTCTTGGTCTAAATTAAAGATAAAATCGTCGACAACACATCCCGTAAATTTTAGATTTTTCACACAATTTTCCTATGTTCTGACACGGTTTGAAGTCGCAATACAAAATAAGACAAATTGTTCCATTTTTTTAAAACTTCTCGCGTGATATTTTCTCTTCAAATAGTCAGAAATATCTCTACAGTGGGCCATTCTACGTGGAATTTCATAGGAATTCTAACTATATTTTTTTTTTAAATATCTGCTTCAGATTCCAATCGAGTTATCGTCTTTCAAATTCATCAGTAATATTTATCGCCGCTATAGGTGTGTAGATAACAACCGGTACCGTGCATCTTTATATATTTTTGTTATTGTAAAAGCTAAAGCTAAAAATAAAAGTGAAATTTTTTCTGTGTTTTATGGTCCCCATAGCTAAAAATAGTCAAGTTATAACCAATATGGCTACCATCCAAGCGAGAATATCCATAAAATCCGACACTGGCATTTTTTACGATTGGGTTTCAGAATCACAATAAAACAGTAATAGTATTATTCATGTCGTGATACGAATTCCATAAGAATTAACATGGTTTTCCGCATAGTAAGCGAAATTTCTCCCGGAAATTAATTCGATGGACTTCCATTGTGGCATTTAATACCCGCACCGCACCACACATGTCAGAATATAATGATGGTGATAGAAATAGCTTCTATTCATCAACGGAATATGCAAACTAGGTCTGATTTTGACGATTACTCCATCAGATTAAAGTCAAATTAAAGCGATGCCTTTCATCAAATTTCAGTATCAATATTAACGAATATTGTTAATTATTATTTTATAACTAATAAATATTCTCTACCACAGAAATGGATTTAAAAAGATGTAAGCAAAATGTTCCCAAAAAAGATTTAATTTTTAACCACGATTAATTTTCAATTTAATAGCACAAATTTTTAACCAATTTTTTGAATTTTTGCCTAAAACTATAACTATCACAAAAAAGTAACATTTTCAACAAAAAATGGGAATAGTTGAATTTTCAATCGAAGAAGAAATTTTTAACAAAAAATTTGAACTTTTAACAAAAAAAGATAAATTTTCAATCCAAGAAGAATAGTTAAATATTCAGTAAAAAGACATTTTTTCAATGAATGTGATACATTCTCAACTGCAATAATAAATGTTCAACTAAAATAGTTAAATTTTGAACCCAAAAGATAAATTTTAAACTGAAATGATCAGTTTTTAATTGTAATAGTTTAATTTTCAACTAAATAATTGGATTTTTAGCCAACAAAGATAAGCTTTCAACCAAAAATGGAATAGTTTAATTTTCAGTTTAAACAATTGATTTTTAACAAAAAAAAAGGAATTATCAACCAATAGAATTTAATAAAAAAAGACGCATATGTAACCGAATATTTACATTTTCAACAAAAAATAAATTGTCCATGAAGAAGATTAAAGTTCTATCAAAAAAGTTGAATATTCAAAACAAATTTCTTAATTTTCAACCAAATCGTTAAATTTTCAATCATAAATGCAAAATCTTGATCAAATAGATAAATTTTCTATTTAATTGTAAAATGATCAAGCGAAAAAGACAAACTTTTTACAAAATAGTTGAATTTTTAAGTTAAAAATATAAATTTTCAACAAAAATAATAAATCTTCAACCAAAAAAAAATTAATTTTCATTATTTAAAATCCTTTCACATACTTTGAAATCTATTTAAATCTTGTTATCTCTTAAAATCTATTTACACAATTCCCTAAAGCTTTTGAAATGTTTAAAAGCGTTCAAAATTCCTTGTCATTTTTAAAAACATCCAAAAAAGTTTTTAATTCTCTGAAATGTTTTCAAATTGTTGAAATCTATTCCAAATTACTTTGGATTTTTAAAAATTCCGTACAATATTTAAAATCCTTAAAAACATTTTTAAATGTCTTGAAATTTTTCAAAGATCTTTAAAATTCCTGGCATGTTTTAGAAATACCCAAAAAGTCATTAAATTTTCAAGAATATCCTAAGAAATTTGTAATCCTCTGAAATATTTTCAAACTGTTGAAATCTATTCCAACTTCCTTGGAATCTTTTAAAATTCCCAAAAATATTTTGGAAGTTTTAAGATCTTCGGAAATCTCTTGAAACATTTTTAAAGAGTTGAAAATTCCTTGGAATTTGAAAGAATACCCAAAAAAAAGTTTTAATCCATTACGTGGAACCTTTAAAAATATCTTAAGAGATTCAAAACCCTTTCAAAATATTTTGAAATTTTTAAAGCTCTTTAAAATTTTTGGCACGTTACATGAATACCCTAAAATCTTTTGAAATTTTATCAAATAATTGGAATCCATTAAAAGTACTTGGGAATATTCCTTAAAAATTTTAAAAATACCCTAGAATTTTTAAAATTCATTGAAATCCCTTCCAACTGTTGAAATTTCTGTCAAATTCCTTGGAATATTTTTAGATATTCTGAAATATTTCAAAACATTTTCAATATTCTAAAAAACATTGAAAAATTGTAAAGCTCTTCAAAATTCGTAGCAATTTTCAAAATTTTTCTACAATATATAAAACCATTTCAAATAATTATAAATATAGCTAATGTGGAAAATTATAAGATCAGGGATAAATGAAATTTCTCGTTTTGCTTGATGTATTTTGAAGAATAAATAAAGTAGGTTATTAAATAGACGTCGCAAAAATTCTTTAATACATAGAAGTCGTTCACCAAGTCGCTCTTCAAACGCAATTCTGCAAATTAATTAACTCATTTTTTTTCTATCATCATGATTATTTGAAAAAAATGAAGAAATCTTCTGCCGTTTTATTGCTCACGTTCGTGAGTTTTGTTAATTGCCAGGGTAAGTATAATATAATATTACAATTAATGTCAATATTAATCGAAAGCATCCATTTTGAATTGTTAATTCCTATTAAAGTTTTTAGACATAAAAATTCTTATCATTGCACAATAAAGAGAATTTCCGAAATATTGGTAAATTTTACAAGGAATACAAGGAATTCACCGAATTTAAAGAATTTATGGAATCTAAAGGATTTGCGGAATTCAAGGAATTTACGGAATTCACGAAATTTACGGAATTCAAGGAATTTACTAAATTCATGGAGTTCAAGGAATTTACGGAATTCTAGCACAGAATTATCGAAATTCAAGGAATTCGCAGAATTCACGGAAATTAGGGATTTCACAGAATTCTCGGAATTCAAGTAATTTACTACATCCACAGAATTAAAAAAATTTACAGATTTCGAAGAATTTTAGACATTCACAGATTTTAAGGAATTCCAAAAATTTTAGGAATGTATGGAATTCGGAGAATTTTCGGAATTCAAGGAATTCGTCAAATTAACAGAATTCACGGAATGTAAGAAGTTTTTGGAATTCGAACAATTCAAGAAATTCACCAAATTGAGAGAAATGAATGGAATCAAAAGAATGTTCGGAAATCAAGGATTTCAAAGAATTCAAGGAATTTACCGAATTCAAAGAATTCAAGGAATTTATTAAATTCTCAAATTCCTAAGAATATATGAAATCCAAAGAATTTTCGCAATTCAAGTATTTCATAGAATCCAAAGGAATCTAGGAATTGTCGAAATTCGCAGAATTACGGATTTGACAAAATTAAAGGAATTTAGGGAATTTACGGAATTGAAGAAATGCGCAAATTTACGGAATTCGCGGAATTAATTGAATGCATACAATTTACGAGATTAAGGGGATTTAAATAATTTACGGATTTAATTAAATTTCCGCAATATATGTAAGGAATCCAAAGAATTTGCGGAATCAAAGGAGTTTACTGAATTCGAACAATTTAAGGAATTAATCAAATTCACCAAATTGAAAGAATTTATGGAATACAAAGAAATCAAGGAATTTTCGGAATTCACCGAATTCAAGGATTTGACGAAATTCAAGGAATAGAAGGAATTCATGAATTAAAAAAAAAAGGAATCCTAAGAATTCACGGAATGCACGAAATTCAAGGAATTCATTATATTCACAGAATTTATGAAACACACGGAATCAACAGAATGCATGTAATTTATGAATTTCACGAGATTCGCGGAACTTATGAGATTAATGGTATTCAAAGAATTCATGGAATTAATGAAATTTTCACAATATAAGGAATTCAGGGAATTCAAGGAAGATTCATGAGATTAATGGAATTTACGTAATTCTTAGAATTAATGGAATTCAAAAACTTTATAAAATTAATTGAACTCCCACAATTTGTAAAATTCACGGAATTTAAAGAATTGACGGAATTCATTAAATTCACGAAATATAAAGAATCTACAGAATTCACCGTTTCAAGTGATTTACAGAAATCATAGCATTCAAGAGATTGCATGGAGCTTATGGTATTCGTAAAATTCACTAGGTAAATGCAATTCATGGAATTCATGAAATGTTTAGAATTTATGGAATTCACGGACTTTAAGAGATTTGAGGAATTCATGGAATTCATAAAATTTATCGAACTTAATTAATTTACGCAATGCGTGGCTTTCACGGAATTTCAATAATTTACCAAATTTGCAGATTCAAGAAATTGAAAGAATTCATGGTATACACGGAATACATGGAATTGGCGGAATTAATGAAATGCATGAAAAAATGGAATTCCCTGAATTCACAGAGTTTGTTGAATTCACAGAATTCATGGAATTCGCGTAAGATAATGAATTCACGGAATTTAACAAATTCAGCGAATTCACGGAATTCTTGGAATTTTTTTTTATTCACGGAACTTATGGAATTCAACGAATTCACACGAAATTTAACGAATTCATGAAATTCAAGGAATTCACGGAATTCTCTCATTTAAAAACTTCAATTATTTCGTGAAATTCAAGGAATTCTCGAAATTGTTAGAACTTAAAGAATACACAGAATTGAAGGATTTCACGGAATTTTCGGACCTTTTCAAATTTCATGAATCCGTGAATTTCTTAAATTCTATAAATTCCACGGATTCCATAAAATTATTGAATGCCGTGAATTCCATAAAGCACGTGAATTTCTTTTATCTCGTGAATTCTGTACATTCTGTAGATTTTACGAATTATATAAATTTCGTGAATTCTGTGAATTCCATGAATTTCATAAATTTCGAAAATTGCATAAAATTCATGCCAAAACAAATTTTTAAAAATTAAAAATTCTTTAGCATGATTTAAAATACCCAAAAATTCATTGAAATTAAAAAAATGTAATTTTTAAAATCTTTTGAAATATCAGAATGTTGAAATTTATTTTAAATTCCTTAAAATGTTTCAAAATATCCTAAAATATTTAAGAAGTTTTAACATCTTCAAAAATCACTTGAAATCCTTGGAAATTCCTTTGCGTGTTTATTAAAATCCTAAGATTTTCTTATTTCTTTAAAAGCTTCTCAAATTGTTGAAATTTATTCCAATTTCTTTGGAATCTTTTCAAATGACCTAAAATATTTCAGAATTTTTATAATCTTTGAAAAGTCCTTGAAATCTTTTTAAAACATTAAATTTTTTTTAAAAATACCCTAAGATTTTTATAATTCTTTGAAATCGCATCAATCAATTAAAAACTATTAAAAAATCTTCGCAATGTTTTGAAATACCCAAAAATTTAATCTAATTTGAAAGAACTGAAATTTAAAAAATCCTTTGAAATATTGAAATCTATTGAAATTTCCTTAAAATCTTTTAAAATATCCTCAATTTTTTAATACGTTTTAAAATCTTTTAAATCACTTAAAATTGATTGAAATGTTAAAAAATACCCTAAAAATGTTTAAATACTTTTAAATACTGTAAAAAATTGCAAACTATTATAAAATCTCTAGTATGTTTCAAACTCACCGAAAATTCATAGAAATTAAGAAAGAATTATATCCCTTGAAATATCTTCAAAATGTTAAAATATATTTCAAATTCCTTATAATCTTCAAAATATTCTAAAATATTTCAGAGGTTTTAAAATCTTTGAAAATCCCTTGAAATCTTTTCACACACTGGAAGATTCCTTGGAATCTTTTTTTTGGAGTTTTTTAAATCATCCCTAATTTTTTTTAATTGACTGAAATCCTTTCAAATAGTGAAAATCTATTCCAAATTCCTTGGAATATTTTAATATAACCTAAAATATTTTAGAAGTTTTATAATCTTTGAAAATTCCTTGGAATTAAAAAAGACGTAAAATTGTAAAATCATTTAAAATCCATTAAAATGATTTAAATCTATTACAAAATTACATAAAATCTTTAAAAAAAATCATAAAATATTAAAAATCATTTAAAGTATTTTGTAATCTCTTGAAAATTTTTTAAGTTCTTTAAAATTTCTGGCAGATTTTAAAACACCCGAAAATTCATTTTTTGAAATCCTATAAAGTCTATTTCAAATTTCTTTGAATATTTTTAGATACCCTAAAATAGTTCAAAAGTTTCATAATCTTTTAAAATTCCTTAAAATTTTATGAAAATAACCTAAAATATCCTATATTATTTTTAATATTTTAAAACATTTTAAAGGTCTTGAAAATTCTTTGAAATTATTTTAAGAAATAACTAAAATAAATAATATCCTTTGAAATCACTTCACATTTTTCAAATCTATTAAAAAATCCTCGAAATATTTTTAAATACCTGAAAATGTTTCAAATCTTAAACATTTTGGGGAAATCCTTTCAAATCCGTTGGAAGTTTTTAAAGGTTTTTAAAAATTTCTTGACAGTTTTAAAAATTCTATAACATAACTTTAAAAAAAGGAGAAAATAAAAAAAAATTGAATTCAATAGCGAGTTGATTTATTGATACAAACGTGGCTAAAGTAATATTTTAATTAAAAAAATATTATTGAAGAAAAAATTGTTTAAAAAATCCAGGCTTAAAAATGAAATTTAATGTTTATCAGTTTTCTTATTAGTATAAGAATTCGTTGTTTTATCAGGGTTCCAGGTCCAATCGACATTATGATATTATTATTTCGCAGAATTATTTTAATAAAGGAAAAAATCTGACATTTCTTTCTACTTTGGATGTATAGACAATATATATTTTTATCATTTGCAAAGAATTCAAACCGAAAATAAGAAAAACTTGAGAGACGTCTGCAATATTTAAGATTCGATTTTTCATCTTTTGTGATAGGTCGACCAGAGATATGATTTTCTCATAGGCAAAAATTCTTGTTTGAAATTTATCGAGGGGCACAGGAAATGGAGTCGAGAATATTGCAGCTGCTTCGGAAAACCGATATATTTTACTACAAATTTCATTGGCAGAAAGTAAATATATTTGTATTTAAATGTTATGGAATTGTGATGAATAAGAACGAAAAGAATAAATATTTATATAGTTTTATTTTTTAATGAAGTAAATAAATTATGAATAATCGAATAGATAAAAGAACAAAAAAGCACGGATGCATTACAGCGATACAATCTAGAAATAAAGTTTCATAGAAATAAGCCAGTTTTTAAATTTTTCAAAAGTTAGGACGATTTAAATTTTTTTTATTTTGATCTCAAATTTGTGATCGAGAACTGAAATTATTCACTATTTTGAATTTTCTAAAAAATTGATCCATTTGGATTAAGATGTTCAAATTTTTTTATTTGGACCTCAAATTTTTTATCAGAAATCCAAAAAACTCTTATTTTCTCAATCTTGTGGAAATGTGATAAATTATCGAATTTTCAAAGATTTAAATTTTCAATATAAAATTCGCGTTTTCCTGAAAATTTTAACAGTTGAAAATTCAAGAAAAAACGACTTTTTTATTACAAAAAAGTATAAAAAATTTTGATATCACGAAAACCTGAAATTCTTCAAATTTTCCGTAATGCATACATTCTCTGAATTGCCTGGTTTCTCTGAATTCGCTGAATTCTCTTACTTTCCTGAATTCTCTGAATTTCTTTAATTCTATTAATTTTTTTTTAATTTTTCAAGTACTTGAATGTGGTAAATACCTTAAATTCTTTGCATTTCTCGAATTTTCAAAATTCTTCGAATTCTCTAAATTGTTTCAATTGCTTTAATTCTCTGAATTCTTTCAATTATATGAAATTCCCTGAATTCCCTGGATGAAGTAAATTCCTTGAATTCATGCAATTTCATGAATTCCTTTTGTTCTCTGAATTCTTTCAATTCTCTGAATTTCTTTTATTCGCGGAATCACTTTAATTCCATGAATCGCCTTCACCTGAGTTATTTTAATTCTTGTAATTTTTCTAATTCCCTGAATTTCTTTAATTCTATGATTTATTATAATTCTCTGAATTCCTTCTATTGCCTAACTACCATAAATTCTTTGAATTCCATTAATTTTCGGAATTGCTTGAATTCTATAAATTTTTTCATTGTATTTTCTGACTTTCCTTAATTTTACTGAATTACATGAACTCTCTGAATTTTCTCAATTCTCTGAAATTCTTCAATTATTTTATTTCTCTTGATTATTATAATTTTCCAAATTCATTGAATGCTTTGACTTCCCTAAATTTTCTAAATACCTTAAATTTCTTTGATTTGAAAAAATCCTACAATTCTATGAATTTCTTAAATTCCCTGAGGTCATTCAATTCTCTGAATTCTTTCAATTCTGCACATTCTTTCAATCTTTGGAATTCCTTTAATTCTCTGAATCCTTTTAATTATGTCAATTCTTCTCATTCGTTGAATTGCTTTAAATCTCTTAATAAGTTTAATTGTCTGAAAATCTTATTTTTTTTAAATCTCGTGTTTGCTTGAATTCCTTGGATTCTCTAAATTTATTTTTATTCTCTAAACACCTTTAGTTCTCCAAATACTTTGAATTCTCTGAATTTTAGTTCTGTGAACACTGTAAATTTTTCGAATTCTCTGCATTCCTTGAATTCTCTGAATTTATAAAATTCTTTGAATTCCTTTAATTCTCTGAACAACTGAAATTCTTGGAATTCCTCGAATTCGCTGAAATTCTCGAATTATCTGAATACATTAAATTTTCTGAATTCATTTAATTCTTAGAATTCCTTTAATTCTCTGAATTCCTGAATTCTCAGAATATTATGAATTCCCTGAATCCTCCGAATATTTTTAATTCTCTGAACTACTTGAACTACTTTGATTCTCTGTATTCCTTTAATTCTCTAAACTCTTTTAAATCTCGGAATTCCTTCAATTTTTTTAACTCCTTAAATTCCTTTAATTCTGTGAAGTCCTAGAATTGTCTGAATTTTTAAATCTCTAAATTCCCTGATTTCTCTATTTTTTTTTTTTCGAATTCTATTTATTCTCCAAATTCCGAATTCTCCTAATGACATCAATTCTCTAAAATCCTTATATTATCTTCATGCACTAAATTCAGTGAAAGTATCGAAATTCCCTGAAATCCTTGAATTCGTTTAATATCTCGAATTTGTTAAATATTCGGAGTTCCTTGCATATTCTGTATTCATTGAATTTTCCCACGTCTTTCTTTCTCGGAATTTTCGAATTGTTAGAATATTCTGGATACTTAATTCTGGGAATATACTAAATTCCTTGAATTCTTTATTTTTCCGAATTCTCTAAATTTTTGGAAGATTCTACCTGAGTTCTCGGCATATGAAAAATTTGTGAAATTCCTTAAATTCAGTGAATAACATATATTGGATATATTAAATATTGCAAATTCCTTTAATGATCTGAAACTCTTATTTTGATGAATTGCCTGGATTACTTCTTCAATATTCTGAATCACCTAAATTTTTAGAATATTCTGAATTTATGAAATTCCTTGAAACGTCTGAATCCCCTGGATATTGTAAATTTCTTGAAATCTTAGAATTCTCTGAATTCCTTAAATTCGTTAAATATCCTGAATTTCTCGAATATTATGAGGTCCTTGAATATTCTGAAATACTTGTTTCTATAAGTTCCCTGGAATCCTAGAATATTTTGGATTCCCGGAAGTGTCTAAATCCCCTGAATTCCTCTAAATTCTTTACATTATTTTTCAGACCTGGAATTCATATAATTAAAAGGATTTAGTGTAATTCAGATATATAAGAGTATTTATAGGAATTCAGAACATTTCAAGAAAGGAAGAAAAGAAGAATAAGAAGTGAGAAAATTCACTGGCACATTAATAATAGGAAAGTTATAAATTCATGACTCTGGTAAAGTAAACTTATTTATTACGTATTATAAATCAGAAACTTTGAGTAAGTCGAAACCAGAAGAGAAAATTCAAAAGTTTTGGCAGTAACTTTAAAATGAAGTTAAGCAGAGCAGTTCTTCATTTTGATCAATCTACTGAACAAAGGAACGTGGGAAAGTTTTGATGTTCTCAGTTCTCTAGATGCTACTTAATTCTGAAATGAGAAAATTTTGCAAAACTTTCTTGACTTAAGGGATCTGTGCAGAAACTCAAGATACTTTAGTCAAATAAGCCCTAGTAAAAATATCTTCAAGCAGACTTTGTTTTTAATGAGGTCTTCATGTTCATTTTTTATGCTTCTGGGATTTTGTTGCCCCGGGCAGAAATACTTATTTTCGGTCATTTGCGTCATTCTATAACCTAAAATAATTTACCCCATACACGAGCCGATTCTGCCCCAAACCCTAGCCAACCTAAAACCGTATCCCAACCGAATTGATCCCGTACCCTAGTTGTCTTTACACCATACCCTGGCAAAATTGTCTCCGCGCTCTAGCCGAATTTGCACCACACCCTAGCCGACTTATCCCCCTACTCTAGCCAACCTACTTTACACGGTACCCTAGCTAATTTTACTCCGAGTCCTAGCAAAATTAAATTAGTACGCTGGCTGACTTTACTATATACCCTAGCCAACTTTACCTCGTACTCTATCCAGATTTACCCTATATCCTAGACAAATATACCCCGTACCCAAGCCAACTTTACTCCGTACCCAATCTAACTTTACTTTATACCCTAGCCAACTTTACCCCGTACCTTATCCGACTTTATCCCATACACTAAAATAATTTACCCCATACTCTAGTCAACTTTACCCCGTTCCTTATCCGACTTTGCCCCATACCCTAAACAAATCCACCCCACAGTCGAGCCAACTTTACCCTGTACCCTATTTGATTTTACCCTAAATCCGAGCTGACTTAAAGCTGTACCCTGGCCATCTTCACTCAATACCCTAGTCAACTTTCCTCCGTACCCTATACTACTTTACCCCATACCCTAGCCAACCCTAACCCGTACCCTAGCCAGCTTTACCCCGTACCCTTTCTAATACTACTCCCAACCCCAGTGGACCTAAATCCGTAACCTAGGAGAATTTCTTCGTACCCTAACTAACTTTACTCCGTATCTCATTCGACTTTATCTCATACTCTAACCAAATTTACTTGATATTCGAGCCAACTTTATCCCGTACCCCATCTAATTTTACTCCATACCCTAGCAGACTTAAATGCGCACCCTGGCTGACTACACTCTAAATTTTAGACAACTTTACCCCGTACCATATCCTACTTTACCCCATGTCATAGCCGACTTTACCCCGTACCCAAGCCAACTTTAACTTGTACCCCTACCGCCTTAACTCTGTACCTTAGGTCACATTACCCCATACCGATAGTACGGTTACAGTGATTTTTAAATTGAATATGAGGCATTAGTAATTGTTAATAAAAGTAATATAAACAAATACCTTGGTCTGGCATTTCTTCGTAAAAAAGCCAGGATGTCGGGACCAAGTCATCAGAATTTAAGCTTACTTTTTGTTCTCTTAAGGAAAGTGAATCAAATTTGAAAAGAAAATTATTAAGTGTTGAGAAACGCTAAGAAGTTTGAAAAATTTAATATTATGTTTGGGTATTTCCCAAAGAATGAAAAAAATTTTAAAGGAACAATCATCAATTTTTGAGCAGATCTAACCATTTTTAAATTAATTCTTAGAAGTTTTTACTGATAGAATATTATTTTTTTTTAATTTACAAAGGATTGAAAAAATATGACAAGATTTAGGATTTTAAGCTTATGTTTAGGGATTTCCCAAAGAATTGAACATTTAAAAAGAACAATTACGAATTTTTAAGTCAATCTAACAATCTTGTCATTATTTTTTATTTTTTCCTGGAAGGATATTTCAAAGAAATAGTATCAAGAATTGAAAAAATCTAACAAGCTGTATGGATTTAAGGTTATGTCTGTGGGTTTCCTGTTGAATTGGTCATTTTAAAAAGTAAATTCAGAAATTCTTGAGCAGAGCCAATAGTTCATTATGTAATTATTAGATGTTTTTACTAGAAGGATATTTTCAAATAAAAGAGATCAAGGATTCAGAAAATTTAACAAGCTTTGAGAATTTAAGGTTATGTTTAGGGGTTTTCTGAAAAACTAGATATTTTAATAGAAAAATTATCAACCCGTGAGCGGAATTAACCATTTTAAATTCATTTTTAGATGATTTCATTAAACTGTAAGTATATTCTAAAAAAAGTACAAAGAGTTACGAAAATCTTACAAGCTCTGGGGATTTAAGGTTATGTTTGGGAGTTCATCAAAGAAATTGGATACTTTAAAAGAAAAATCATCAATCTTTGAGTAGAGCTAATAGTTTTTAATTTAGTTATTAAATGTTTTTACTGCTGGAAGGATATTTTAAAATAAAAATCACCAAGGATTGAGGCAATCTAACAAGCTATAAGGCGTTAGGGTTATGATTAGAGATTTCCCAGAGAATTGGATATTTAAAAGAAGATATATTTTTGAGCACATCTAATAATTCTTTATTTAATTTTTACATGATATTACAATTTAGTATAATCTTTTACGATTTAGGGAAATCGGGTATGTATATTAAAAAGTAGTATAGTATTTATTAATAATCTATGAAAAAGTTACATTGGAAAATTATTATAAGTTTCAAAAAACTTGTAAAAGTTAATGTGATATTCAAAAATCTCTAATCAATCATTTCCATGAAATGACTTTAAATTTTGATGACCCCCCCCTTTTGGAGCCCCAAAAATGCCCCAAAAAGCCCCAAAAAACTGAAATTGAATGGTTTTAAGTATTTTTCAACTAATTAACAATTGTTTAAACAATTTATTTTTGTTTAAATATTTTTTTTTGTACTTATTTATTGAAAGGTAGATTTTTTATGTTTGATTGGACAATTAATCATTTTTAGAAATAATGATATTTGTTTCAAGCATTTAGTATTCGTTTAAACAATTTATTAATATTTAATTGTAACTTTTTCTTAAAAAGAGGTATAAAACTCTAGTTTAAAAAAAAAAATAGTTAGCTTTACTGCTTATTATTAAATATCGACTTCACTTAGATACTAGTAACTTATTTTGTAATTAATTCTTATCTGTTGAAATAAATTTTGTTTGTTTAAACAATTTTTTTCGAAAATAAATGTTTGAAATTTCTGTTTTTCTGCAATTATTGTGGTAATATGTCATTGTAAAAAGCAAAATTTTTTATCTAAACCATTATCGTATTGTTTCATAAATTTACTAAATATTAATGTAACATTTTATTGGAAATTGTGATTCAAAAATCTGATGTATATCTCAATTCAATTAAATATATCGCTTATTGTTAAATATGTAAACGTTAAGCAATTGCTTTAAATAACTAATGTTTTTTCATAAAATGTTTTACATTGGTCATGAAAATTTTTTTTTTTTAGTAAGACTTTATTCTATAAAAATTACATTCAATTTTGTCGATCTAAAATTATTTTTATAATTTTTTCCTTTAAATCATCCCCGTAGGCAAACTCGTTTGTCCTCTGAACGCTCAAAGTAGGTTTTTTTTCTTTATGTTGATACCACAGAATAGCTCTTAGTATTCTCAAAGGAATTAGAAATTTTTGTATTTTTTGAACGTCACTGGAAATTAAAGCACAACATTTTGCTCTCAAAAATGAAAAATTACCAGACTAATTGCAAAAAACAGAATTATCCAAAATTTATTTTCGAAAAAAATTATATAAACGAACAAAATTTGTTTATACAAATAAGAATTTATTACAAAATAAGGTACTAGTATCTAAATGACGCAGATATTTAATAATAAGCAGAAAAGCTAACTATTTTTTTTAATAGAGATTTATACCTATTTTTAAGAAAAATTTACAATTAAATAATAATTAATTGTTTCAATAAATACTAAATGCTTGAAACAAAGAGCATTAATCCTAAAAATATCCAATTGTTCAATCAAACATAAAAAATCTACCTTTCAGTGAGTGATAAAAAAAAAATTATTTAAACAAAAATAAATTGTTTAATCCATTGTTAATTAGTTGAAAAATACTTCAAAGCATTCCACTTGAGAAAAAAAAAATTTATGGCAAAAAAGGGAAAAACAGAGCATTTATGTGTAAATTTTTGGCAAAAATGCCATTTTCAGTTTTTTGGGGCATTTTTGGGGCTACACAAGCGGGGAGGGCATCAAAATTCAAAGTAATTTAATGGAAATGATTGATTAGAGACTCCTTAATGAATTCTTTATATCCTCCGCAAGCTTAGTTTAAATCCAGAAACCTGAATCTCATTGTTCCGAAAACCAAAATTTTACCATGTTAATTTTATCGGATTTTCAGAGCCTTTGCGGCACTTCTTATTATTAACCGATTTGGCTATTTTTTCCTATTTTTTCCGACATCCACATGAAATGGGGGGAGGGGGGGGGGTGGCATGCCCTCTAATCCAAAAAAAATTTCAACAGGTATGATTTTGGACCACCCTAATGTACACGCCTCTTTTCAATCGTTCAAATCCATAAAATCTTCGTAAAACGTTCATAATTCTTTGTAAAACATTAAAAAATCCTTTAAAATATTTTTAAATCTTTAGAATATATTGAAACCTTCTAGAATCTTTAGTAATGCTTTGTAATCTGATGCTAAAAACCTGAGTGGTAAAATCCTTGAAATTTGTAACTAATAAATGTTATATTTTGTAAGTTGAGTATCATAAAAAAATGTATACTTTAGCCAATTATTACCACTCTTGTCTTAAAAACAAAACACTGGAAAATACGTGTCCATACATGAATCTTAACCAGTTTCGCGGGGAACACGAAGTTCTCCGATTCACATCGTGAGGCCAGATTCAAATTTTTTGATATAGTGTTTTGCAATCTCCTCAACTGAAGATTACAATTTCTGTTAGCGTCTATCACAGAAAATAAAAATATCTTTTATTACCTTACACTTTCTCTTAGACTATATTAATTTGTAGAATACTTATATTAACTTTTATACCTCAATCAATTAATTTCTATAATTGCTTTTATATTATTTGAATATGTCATTATCAATTTCTCTTATTCTGCGTTTTAATACATAAAATATCAATCTTTGCTACTGAATATACCAATTCTTGTTCTAAAGATATTAGGTTTTCATATTCTAATTGTAAAGTTTCGTAATTACGTTGACAATAATTTTTATTTTTACATAATTTCCCTAAATCGTAATCGATATATCAATTATGAATATTGAAATATCAAGTATTATTATAAAATTTCTTTCAGTTTGTTTTTACTAAAAGGATATCTTAAAAGAAAAGTCACCAAGAGATGGGAAAATCTAAGAAGCTTTAGGAATTTAAGGTTATGTTTGACGGGTTATGTTAAAGGGATCAGATATTTCAAATGAAAAATCATCAATTCTTGAGCAGAGACAGCAGTCCTTAAGGTAAGTTTTAGATGTTTTTATTGAAAGGATATTAAAAAAAAATCATTAACGATTGAGAAAATCTAAAAGCATGAAGAATTTAAGGTTATGTTTAGGGGTTTCCCGCAGCATTGGTTATTTTAAAAGAAACAATCGTTAAGTATATAGTAATGACCTGCAAAAACGTAATATTTTTGTTCTTGTCTCACCCCCCTTTTTCTGCCATTGAGTGCAAAAATAATCGTACATATTGAGGGACAAAATACGAAACGTAAATTTTTAAAATTGTGTAATAAGTAATTTAGATTTTACTTGAAATATTTCAAAATTACAAATTGAAAATTTTCAAAAATATTTATTTACGCTATTTTATTCGTCATCAAGTACAAAAGAACACCGCTGGAAAGGGCTGGCGATGATAATCCGGCGATCCGTCAGCTGCGTGGGGGGAAGTTGGAAAGTGGGGGTAGAGCAAGCAGGTAGGAGGCGATCAAATAGGTATCGCCCGATCTTAATTCGCTAAAAAGTGTTAATTTTTTATTGTTGTAAAAATAACAAATCATTCACATAAAAGCAATAAGTATGGATACCAAATTATTATATGCATCACTGTAAATAATTTTAATTTCATTTGATTTATAATGCTACCCTTAAAAGTATAAACACTACCCACTCTAGGGGGCTGTAAATTTATAATATGCTTTTTTTAATATACCTTTGATATTATCGACCATGAATGATTAAATTTACCTACTCTAACTTCCACAATGCCCCGGCGACACGTTTTTTAATTTAGAGTATTCTTCTTGGAACTTACAATTCCGGGAATTTGCTCAGTTATGTAACCCTATAAGTAACGTTTTATCGAGAATAAGGTCCCATTGCATGCGAAAACTAATATATAACATGGTAATACTGAAATCGTGATGAGCTATTACTCACAGAATTTATGTTCTTCGGCTCGATGGTTCGGGTTCAAATTGCATTTATCGTCGTAAGCTATATATTCAAACTACTCCTGAAAATTGAAATTCGCTTAATGACTCAAGTTCTACCTATCGTACATTTTCCCCGATAGGTGAAGCAGAGCAAGTCTTTAGCTGATGTTACTCCGTTCCACAGCTGACTTTGCTCCATGCTTTAGCCAACTTTATCCTTTACTATATTCGACTTTACCCCGAACTTCATCGTACTTTAAATCGCACTTTAGCAGACTTTGCCTCGTACTTTGGCCAACTTTATCCTGTACTTTAGTCGACTTTACCCCGAACTTCAGCCAACTTTAACTGGTACTTCAGGCGACTTTACCTCGTACTTTAGCCGACTTCATCTTGTTCTTTAGTCTAATTTACCATAAACTTCAGCCAACTTTTACTCGTAATTTAGCAGACTTTACCTCGTATTTTAGTCGAGTTTACTCTGTACTTTAGTCGTATTTACCCGGAAATTCAGGCAACTTTAACTCGCACTTTAGAAAACTTTACCCTGTAATTTAGTCTACTTTACCCCGAACTTTAGCCAACTTTAACTTGTAATTTAGCTACCTTAATCCTGTAATTTAATCGACTTTACCCCGTACTTTAGTCAAATTTACCTCATATTTTACCCGACTTTACCCTTAACATAGCCGACTTTACCCCGAACTTCAGCCGACTTTACATCGTGCTTTAGCCGACTTTACCCCACACCTAGACCTAATTGTGTAGCTAAAGACAGAAACACTCATCTATCCGCAAATTCTCATATTCACATAAAATAAATTACTTTTTATGATTAAATTTCTAATCTCTGTTTGAGTTTCTCTTAAGGGAGAGTTTAATAATTAAGTAATAAGACAAAAAATTGATTTCTCTTATTTTGTTCTTTTGATCTATTTTATAAAATAAAGAAAAGTGCAAAAAAAGTTATTAGTTTTGTCTTTAACTTTAAAATAAAAAATAAAATAAAAAATTCATTGAATTATTTCAAGCAAAAGAAATACATTTCCAATCCATTTATAGTTACATTTTTAAGCAAAAAAATATATTTTTTAGAAGAAAGTCGAATTTAAACCAAGATACATGAATTTTTAAACAAATGGTAGAATTTTCAAATAAAATAGATGTATTTCCAACTAAAAATGGAAAGGTTAACTAAAGATATGACTTTTTAACTAAAATGATGAATCTTCAATTGAAATAGTTGGATTTTAAGTAAAAAATTAATTTTTACTGAAGAAAAAATAATTTTCAACTAAATAGATAAATTTTTGTCTAGAAGGATGAATTTTCAATTGAAATAATTAAATTATTAGTTAAATCAATTAATTTTTAACCAAAAACCCCTGAATTTCAGAAAAAACAGTCATATCATTCATAAAAATGATGAATTTTCAACCTTAATAGTTAAATTTTCAGTTAACAGAAATTAATTTTAACCGAAAAAAAACGAATTTCTGACAAGATTTTAAAATTTTTAATTAAAAATATAAATTTTCAACCGGAGGAGTTAAATTTTCAGTTACAAATGTGATTTATTATAAAAAAAACTAATTTTTTACCAAGAAATAAATTTTCGACTAAAATTATGAATCTTCAATGGGGAGAGTTAAAATTTCAGTTGAAAAAACTGATTTTTACAGAAAAAAATTCCAACCAAAGAAATGAATTCTCATCTAGAATGACGAATCTTTAACTGGAATAATTAGATTCTTAGTTTAAAAAATTTATTTTCAACAGAAAAACCCGAAATTTTGATAAAATAGAGAAATTTGCAACCAAAGGGACAAAGGTCAATTAAAATCTTCAACTTTTCGTACAATAGGACAATTCTTAGAGAAAAAAAAAAGATTTTTTACTCAAAAAAGAAAACAATTCTATCCAACTTGCTGAACTTTCAAGCAAAAAAAAAAATAAAGATATTTCTGTAAAACAGTTAAATTTCAACCCGAAATACGAATTATAGGCTGAAAAGTTGATTTTAAATCAACCTGTAAAATTTTTAACAAAAAAGAGGTATTTTTGTACCAATAAACTAGTTTTTTACACAAAAAAATGCAAAGTGATGCTTTTTAACGAAGCGGTTGAATATTTAACCCAGTAGGTCAATTATTAACAAGAAAGATAATTTTTTATGAATAATGTAATAGTAAATATTTTAAAGAAAAAAGCTTTAATTTTGTACAAAAAAAACAGTCGAATACTACAATAAGGCGAATTTTCAACCAAGAAAGGTTTCAATTTAATTTTCAACACCGATATATGAATCATAAGAAAACTTTAAATTCTCAGTGGTCAAATGAATAATAAAATTTTTTACTAAAAATATAATAGTAAGGTGGAAGAGAAAAAAAATAAAATTGCAAGATTTCATTTCTAAAATTCGCTAATTTTTCTCTGAGCTTTAATCTTTGAAGACCAAACTCTTGAAATATTTTTAACCTAAAATCAATTTTATAAATCGAATAATTAAATTTCTTATTAGGAATAAAATACTAATTTCTATCCTTGACTTTAATTTCATATTCCTGTCATAGGAATTCCACGACTTTTGCAAGATTTTTTACAAATTTCCTTAATAATAAAATCCCTTGATTTTCTCATAATTTCCAGGTCTTCTCTAACCTACGACCACCATTCAATTTTCCGTGAATGAAATTGATTGGATTTTATTGGATTTAAAAAAATAGGATACTCGTTTCAGTAACAAGGTAAAAGTTGCGAACGATTGCTGGTTGCATACAAATATGATTTAAGAGTGTCACATTTTTGTTCTCTAGTTTGCTTCCTATTCAAAGTTTATTTGTTTTCTCATTCCGGATTGATACCCTCCTCTGTGTACGTAACGAACAGTTTCATTATTTGTCGTATTTCCAAACAAACTTTAATCTTCATGAATGAAATATCCCTTTCTGCATTCAATTGGATCATATATTCTATTATTATAATTTAAAATCAATATGCATAGACACACTAGAAACGATTTCTATACCCATGCGGCATATAGAATTAAATTTATTTGAAATCACATGATGCAAATTAAATTGTGGTGTTTATTTTTTAAGGAAATTATAGGGTGCTGCAGATAACTTCTTTTCACTACACTGATACCCAGAAGGACTTTATTTTTTAGAAAGTTAGTCAATGCAAAAAAGGTGGTTAAAAAAATCAATTGGGATGCGGGGGATCCCAACCGAAATAAAGGAAAGTAAAATTGCATAGCGGAATCAAGAAACTGAGAAAGAAATTAGAGAGATTAAGGCGACGAATAGAGAAACCGATAGGCAGGATAAAAAATCAAAAAAGCACGATGAAGAAACTGAGAAGCGAGAAAGAGAAACTGAAAAGCGGAACGGAGATACTGAAAACTGAAAGCGTGGTAAAGAAACTGAGAAGCGGAAAAGAGAAACTGAGTTGCGAGATGAAGAAACTGAGAAGTGTCGTAGAGAAACTGAGAAGTGGATAGAAAAACTGAGATGCTTGATGGAGAAACTATGACGCGGGAAAGAGAAACTGCTAAGCGGCATAGAAAAACTAAAAAGCATGGTAAAGACACTGAAAAGCGTGATAGAGAATCTGAGAGCGTTAAAGATAAACTGTGAAGCGGGATAGAAAAACTGAGAAACGTGATTCAGAAATTATGAAACAGGAAAAAGAAACTGATCAGGAGGATAGAAACAGCGAGACGGAGAAGCGGAATAGAAAATCTGATAATAAGCGGGATAGATATTTTAAAAAGCGTGGTAAAGAAACTGAGAAGCGGAACGGAAAAACTGATAATAAGCGGAATGGAGAAACTAAGAAGTGTGATAGAGAAACTGAGAAGCGGGAAAGATGAAGGCAGAAAGGTTATAGAGAAACTGAGAAGCTTGATGGAGAAACGGAGAAGCGGGAAAGAAGAAGGGAGAATGGTTCTAGAGAAACTGAGAAGCTTGACGGAGAAATTGAAAAGCGTGATAGAAGAACTCAGAAGCGTGATGGAGAAACTGAGAAACAGGATGGAGAAACTGAGGTGGCGGAATAGAGAAACTAAGATGCGGGATAGTGAAATTAAGAAAAGTAACAGCGGAACTGTGAAGCAGGATAGAGAAAATGAGGAATGTGATGGAAAAAATATGACGCAAAAAGGATAAACTGTGAAGCGGGATAGAAAAACTGAGAAGCGTAATAGAAAAACTTAGAAGCTTCATGGAAAACCTGAGAAACAAGATGAAGAAACTAAGGAGCAGAATAAAGAATTTAAAACTCGGTTTAGAGAAATTAAGGAGCATGACAAAAAAACTGAGAAGAGGGAAGGTGCAACTAAATGGCGGAAGAAGGATGATAGAGAAACTAAGAAGTGTGGTAGAAAAACTGTAAAGCTTGGTGGAGAAACTGAGAAGCGCTACAGAAGAACTTAGAAACGTGATGGAGAAACTAAAAGTAGATTGTAGAAGCGGAATAGAGTAATTGATAATAAAAGGGATAGATTATTAAAAAACCGTGGTAAAGAAACTGAGAAGCGTGATGTAGAAACTGAAAAGCGGAATGGAAAAACCGAAAAGCAGGAGAAGAAACTGAGATATGTGATAGAGACACTATGACACGGAAAAGATAAACTGATATGGGGGACAGAAAAATTGAGAAGTGTAATCCAAAAACTGAGAAGCGGAAAAGAGAAACTAAGGCGCGGGATGGAGAAATTAAGAAGTGTGCTGGTGAAACTGAGAAGAGGGAAAGATGAAGGGGGAAGGGTTATAGAGAAACAGAGAAGCTTGATGGAGAAACTGAGAAGCGGGTAAGATGAAGGGAGAAGGGTAATAGAGAAACTGAGAAGCGTGATAGAAGAACTCAGAAGTGTAATAGGGAAACTGAGAAAACGGATGGAGACACTATGGTAGCAGAATAGAGAAACTAAGATGCGGGATAGAGAAATTAAGAAAAGTGAAAGCGAAACTGTAAAGCGGGATAGAGGAAATGAGGAACGGTATGGAAAAAGTATGACGCGGAAAAGAAACTACGAAGCGGGATAGAGAAACTGAGAAGCGTAATAGAAAAACTTTGAAACTTCATGGAAAAATTGAGAAACAGAATGAAGAAACTCAGGAGCAGAATAAAGAATTTAAGACGCAGTTTAGAGTAATTAAGAAGCATGACAGAAAAACTGAGAAGAGGAAAGGAGAAACTAAATAGAAAAGAAAAACTGATGAGAGGAATAGAAAATCTAAAAAGTGTGGTCAAGAAAATATAAAGCGTGATGCAGAAACTGAGAAGCAGGATGAAGAAACTTAAATATAGGATAGAGAAAGTGAGAAGCGTCAAAGAGAATTTGTGAGGCGGGATAGAAAAACTGAAAAAAGGGATAAAAACCTGAGAAGCGAAGTAAAGACGCTAATAGACGGGATAGAGAAACTGAGATGGGTGATAAAGAAACTGACAAGTGGAAGAGTGAAAGGGAGAAGGGTGACAGAGAAAGTGAGAAGTGGGATAGAAAAACTGATGAGCTTGATGGAGAAACTAAAAAGCGTGATCGAGAAGAGGTATAGAGAAACTCATGAGCGAGATAGAAGATCTACAAAGCGTGATAAGAAAACTGAGAAGCGAGATGGAAAAACTGAAAAGCGGGATGGAGAAACCGAGGAGCAGAAAAAAGAAACTATAAGATGCTGGATAAAGAAACTGAGAAGTGTGAAAGAGAAACTGAGAATTGGCATAGAAGGACTCAAAAGCGTGATGAAGAAACTGAAAAGCGGAATAGAAGAAGTCAGAAGCGTGGTGGAAAAAATGAAAAGCGCAATGGTGAAACTTAGAAGTGTAATGGAAAAAATGAGAATAGAAATAGAGAAACAAAGACGCGAGATAAAGAAACTGAAAAGCGAGGTTATGAAACTATGAAGCAGGATAGAAGAACTGAGAAGCTTGATGGAGAAACTATGATGCGGGAAAGAGAAACTTATAAGATGGATAGAAAAACTGAGAAGCGTGTTGAAGAAACTGAAAAGCAGGATGGAGTAACTCGGAATCAAAGTAGAGAAACTGATAAGTGGATAGAAAACTGAGAAGCATGTTAAAGAAACTGACAAACACGATGGAGAAACTAAGATGCTGGATGGATAAATTGAGAAGTGTGATAGAGAAACTGAGAAGTGGGGAAGAAAAACTGAAAAGCGTGTTGGAAAAACTGAGAAGCGGAATAGAGAAACTGAAAAGCGGAATGGAGAAACCAAAAAGTGGGATAGAAGAACTAAAAAGCTTGATGGAGAAACTATGACACAGGAAAGAGAAACTGATAAGGAATGACTGAGAAGCAGAAAAGGGAAACTAAGAAGCGGGATGAAGAAACTGAGAAGTGTGATGAAGAAACTGAGAAGCGGGAAAGAGAAAGGAAGAAGGGAGATAGAAAAACTGAAAAGCGTGATAAAAAAACTGATAAGCGGGATAGAGGCTAACCCTGAATAGATATTTCGAAGAAACATTATAGTTAAAAAATCATATTTTAAGGAAATATTTGTGACAATTTGAGGTATATTTAGCTAAGTTTTGGAACGATACCCCATTCGGATTTGTAAGAGAGAGATTATCAGACCCTCACGCAGCTTAAGCGAATTTCAGTTGAACCGAGTAACTGAAACTAAGAGTTAGAGAGTACACCTCCAACTTTGGTTATCACATATCTCCTCTTGTCATTTTACTAGGATTGAGACACGAATCTCTTCCTTCGAGTTTTGAATTATCCTTCTAATTAAATCTCAGTCAATTTCCTTACTCCAACTACTACGTTTACAACGCAGATGTCTTATATCGTACAGCCCGGAAGGATTGAAGAGCATTCAAGAAAATATTATTTTAAAGAAAATATATTCAGTCATTTTTCATCTACGTAAATTAGGAGCATTTTTTCCATTATTTAAATTTGATACAGAGTAAATCCCCGAGATATTATTTTTTTATAGTTGGATAAAAACGCAGCAAACAATTTAAAACTACAATTATTCGAAGACGTATATTTTTTATCCGTCTCGCGATAAAAATTAATTGCCACCTTGAAATCGTAGTTTTTAATTGTTTGCTACGTTTTTGTGAAACGACAGATAAATAATATCTCGTGGATTTACTATTTATAAGTGAATCAATCAAAATTAAAAATCAAGAGCAGAATGTTGAGCCCTTTTATAATATTTAAAGAAACTGTTTTTTATGATAGATATTGATATAATAATATTTAATTATTATTATAATTAAGTTTTTAACTTAACTGAATCATTTTCAAAATTTAATTTAATTTAACTTACCCGAGCAAAGATGACCATCTTTCCAGGTTTGCAGTTACCAGCCCGTTATCTGCAACAGAGAATTCGAAATATGTGTAAATTCTTGTTTAAAATAATGACAACTTAAGTATTATGCTCTGTATATGATACGAGATGGAAAACACTTTTTTAAAGAGAAAAATTGATGGTGATTTGTTGTTTGTTAACTTAAATTAACACATAATAGAGGGCAACGAATTTTTTTTGTTGAAAAGTCATTAAAAATCTATTTGGATGAAAATTCAAAAAAAAATTTGATATACAAATTTCTCTTTTTTAGTAGAAATTTAATTTTTTATTCAAATGCTTCCAAATGTTTAAATATTCTTCTTTTTTACTTCAGTATTTAAATTTTTTGTTCGCAAGATTTGGTTGAATCAATTAAATTGAAAATCACTATTTTTGTTGAAAATTTATATTTTTACTTAAAAATTCATCTCTTTGGTTAAAAGTTAAACTATTTTGTTGGAAATGAATCTTTTTTAATTGAAAATTCAAGTACTTGGATAAAAGTTGAAATACATTGTTAAAATTTTATTTTTTTTATTGAAATTTTATGTCCCTGGGTGAAAATTGAACTGTTCAGTGAAAAATCCTTTTTTGGTTTCAAATTAGTCTTTTTGTAAAAAAAATAATTTTTTGGTTTGAAATTTAATTTTTGTTGTGTAAAATTTGATTACTTTCGTGAAAATTAATTTTTTGCTGAAAATTGATTGTTTTTGTTTGAATAATCCATTTCTGAAGAGAAAATTCGTCTTTTCATCCAATGTAATTTAAGGAGAATAAAACATGCTTTTTCATTTTATATATTTTTTTAAGCAATTAAAATAAAGCAATGATTTCAAATTGAGGCAGGCTATGTCACGTTTATAATGTTGCAATATTCTGTTTCTCAAGCTTTTAATTTTTTAAATTTATTTTATAGAATTCTAAATAATTTTTTTTACCAAGCACTTTTCGGACTTAACAAAATTAAAAAAATTAAATTCCATAGCCGCATATTCTGTAAGGATTATTAAGAAAATTGAATTATTCTTTAATCTTCAATATAAAATATTGTACGAGCGAAATCTCTACAAATTTGCATTATTAATTAAAATTTTAAATATTAAATAAATTTATAACTCGATTATATTAATTAGAGCTATTTTTATTAAAAATACTTAGTACTGTGTCAAATATTTGTCACATTAATGTACTTTTCTTAAACCAAAAAATTGCGGCGGACAGGAACCTACGGTTTAATCTAGGTTAAAAATTGTCAAAACATTTTTTTAAAGATTCACCTCTTTTTTTAAAATGTAATTCTTTTTTTGAAAATCTATCCAATTGGTTAAGGATTTAAATATTTTATTAATAATTCGTCTTTTTCCAGTGAATTAAACTTGTTCAAAATTCGTTTTTTTCTTCAATTTGAAATATTTAGGCAAAAAATAAACGTTTGAATAAAAATCATATTTTTGGGTTGAAAATTCATTCATTTGGTTTAGAACTTAACTATTTTGTCAAAAATTAAACTACTCAGTAGAAAATTAACTTTTTCTTGAAAAATAACATTTTTGGTTACAAGAATTACCCGATTTGCCGATAATTCGCCTTTTTGGCTTCAAAAGTCAACAATTTAGTCAAAAATCATGTAATTTGTTTAAAATTCTTTTGCTAAAAAATCATTCAATTGGTGAAGGATTCAACTATTTTATTGATGATTCATATCATCCGGTGAACTAAAATTGTTTAAAATTCACTTTTTCATCTTAAATTTAAACTATTTAGATAATCAAGTCAATTATTTGGTTAAAAATTAAACTTTTTATTTAAAAAATTTAATATTTAGTTGAAAATTAATATGTTTGATTTAAAATCGTATTCTTTGGTTGAAAATTAATTCATTTGGTTTACAATTTAACTATTTGTTAAAAATTTGTTTATTTGCTTGAAAATTAAACTATTCAGTATAAAACTAACTTTTTTCTTAAAAAATCACATTTTTGGTTTGAAAAATTTCTCGATTTGTCGATAATACGTCTTTTTGCTTCAAAATTAAAGAATTTCGTGAAAAATTCATGGAATTTGTTTCAAATTCTTTTTGTTTGAAGATTCAACTACTTGGTTGAAAAATCAGTTTTTTCCATGAATCTGACTTATTGCAAACTCGTTTCTTTATTAAACTGTTTTTTAAAAATATTTCGTCTTTTTGGCTTCATTTTTAAACAATTTAGTTTAAAATTCTTGCATTTTTTTAATTCGTCTTTTTGGTAGAAAAGTTAATCTTTTTATCAAAAAATTATTATTTTTTGCAAAAAACTGATCTCGTTTGGTTGGAAATTTGTCCAATTGGTTAAATGTTGAACTATATCTTGAGAAATTTGTCTTTTTAAAGTTAATTCAGCTAGTCGAAAATTTATTTTATTAAAAAAAAAACTTTTCAATTCCTTAATAAAAACCTATCTTTTTTCGAAAATTCAACTTTTGGGTTAAAAATGTACGCATTTGTTTAAAAATTCAGCTGTTTAGTTTGAAAATTGTTCTTTCTGGATCGAAAATTCAACTCCATTTTTCGAAAAATCGTTTTTTTTTGGTTTCAAAATGCAATTCTTTGTTTAAAAATTAAACTGTCTCCGAAAAAAATCTTATTTAAGAATTGAAAATTCAACTATTCGGTTTAAAGTTGAATTATTTTGTTAAAAAATTTTCTATTTTTATTGAAAGTTCAATTATTTGCTTTTTAATGAAAATGTTGGTTAAAATAATATATTTTTATAAGAATATCGTCTTTTCGTTTAAAAAATTTATCTCTATTTTGTTAAAAATGCAATATATTTCAACTGGCAAAAATGCCTTGGGCACTAGAAACGCCAAAGCACGCGGGAAAATTAAATAATTAAGAAATAAATAATAATTTGTCATTTATAACTAAAATAAACTTGTTAAAAATTCGCTTTTCTCTTAAATTTAAACAGATCATTCGTCTTTTGGGCTTCAAAATTCAAAATTTTGTTAAAAATTTATATATAAATTGTCTAAAACTCTTTTTGGTTGAAGATTTAATTATTTTGATTTAAATCATCTTTTTTCGAGGATAAAACTGGTTAAAAATTCGTTTTTTTGTATAATTCAACTGTTATGTAAATAATTTAGTGTAAATAGTAATTTTTTGTTGAAAAATTATTATTTTCCGTAAAAATTATTATTTTTTATTTGGAAATTCGTCCATTTCTTTGAAGATTCAACCATTTTGTTAAGGATTTTAAAAGGTGAATTTAGCTATTCAAAACTTAATATTTTTTGTTAAGAAATTACTTTTCTTATAAAAAATTTAACTATTCCATTTTTGGTTGAAAACTTATCTTTTTTGTTGATAATTCAACTATTTGCTTACAAATTTATTCAGTTGTTAAAAAATTAAACTATTAAAAAAAATTTAGGCTTGAAAATTTAACTATTTGGTTTAGAGTTCAACTGTTTTATTAAAAATGTATCTCCTGCAATTGAAAGTTGAACTATTCGCTGATTGGTTAAAAAAATATATTTTGAACAATTTAAAAAACATGATCCTATTTGGGGAAAGTTCAACCACTTGCTTTTTAATGGAACTGCTTGGCTGAAATAATATATTTTTATAAAAAAATCGTCTTTTTGTTTTGTTATTAATATCTGTAGAAAACTCGGGAGAATTAAATAAATAAAAAATTATAATTAATTCTCGAAAACTTCGAAATTTTAACGTAGTTTAAAGTAGAACATAATTCTTCGTGAACTGAACTTTTACGGCGGTATTTCATTAAGTCAAATTAGGTCACGCATAAACTAACGGACACAATGGCCCTTAGTGGATGATGTTCATTGATAAGTTGGGGTTAGTTTTTCTGAGTGAAAAAATTTTTCTATCGATTTACGAGATTTTTTCCAAGAAGCGAAAATATCCTGGCATATTTAACTTTCAACTTTTTACCAGAAGCGGTAAAGGCTTTAAAAAAAATTGCGTTCATGAAAAGAGTTCAGAAAATATTCTGTGTTTAGGCGAGAAATTGGTAGTGGATTTTAAATTAAAATTATGAATCTTCGACTGAAATAGTTGAATTTTTAACAAAGTACAAACATTTTTAACTGAAACAGATACATTTTCAAGACAACATTGAATTTTTCACTAAAAAAGCTAAATTTGTAACCAAAAATGGAATATTTAAATTTTAAAACAAAGAGATGAACTTTCATCTAAAACAGTGCATTTTTAACTAAGAAATATGGATGGTCAACTAAAAAATATGAATTTTCAAACTAAAAAATTAATTTATTTACAAAATAAACAACAAATTTCTACAAAAATTTCTAAATTTTTAACTAAAGTAATGAATTTTATACTAAAGAAGACCAATTTTCAAACGAAACTAAAATATTTACGTTTTGAATCAAAGTGATGAATCTTCAACTGAAATGAAAAATATTTAACTGGAATAGTTGAATCTTAAACCAAAAAAGATAAATTTTCATCTAAAATAATATGTTTTAAATTTAAAAATACACAATTTCAAACAAAAATTGAATAGATAAAATGTCAGTTAAAAAAATTTATTTCTTACCAAAAAAAAAACAAACAAATTTTCAAAAAAATTGTTAAATCCTCAGTTAAAGTACTGAACTTTCAACTAAAAAAGACTAATTTGCAGAAAAAACAGAAATAATAAAATTTTTAACTGAAGTAATGAATGTTTAACTGAAATAGTTATATTTTTAAACAAAAAGATCCATTTTTATCTAAAAAAATGCATTTTTAACTAAAAAAATAATAATTTTGACGAAAAATTAAACAGAAAAAATCGCAGCTGAAAAAATATGAGAAAAATATATTTAAACAAAATTGTTAATTATTTAACGAAAATCATGTATTTTCAATTAAAAAATGCCAAAAAAACGGTAATATTTAAATTTTTAACTAAAGTGATGAATGTTCAAATGAAATGATTAATCTTTGACTGAATGGTTGAATCTTAAACCAAAAGAAGAAAAGGTTTTGATCTAAAATGATAAATTTTCAATTAAAAATATGAATTTTGAACAAAAAATTGAATTTTTTAAAGAAAAATATTGAACTTAACTACGTTGTTCAATTCTCAATAAAAAGATGAATTTTCATATAAACTAAACAATTTTTAACTTAAAAATTTTTAACTAAAATATATAAATTTTCAACCAAAAATTAATATTTGAATTATCAGTTAAAAAATCAATTTTTTACCAAGAAGATGAATTTTCGAATCAAATTATGATATGCAGTTATATTAGTTATATTTTTAGTTAAAAAAATAATAATTATTGACAAAATACTTAGATTTTCCATTAAATTTATTAAAGTTCAACCAAAAATCTAATTTTTAACAAAAGTGTGATTTTCAACTGAAAATAGAATAGTTACAATTGCAATTGTAAAAATTCATTTTTCACAAAAAAAGAAAGAATTTTCAACAAAATTGTTAAATTTTCAATGAAAGTGAAGAATTTGTAACTAAGATGATAAATTTTCAACTGGAATAGTTAAATTTCAAATAAAAAATATGAATTTTCATATAAAATTCTATATTTTCCACTCAAAAATATAAATTTTTAACAAAAATGATATTTTATAAGTACTTCCATTTTCAACTTAAAGAATAAATTTTCAATCAACGAGTTGAATGTTTAACTAAAGAATGTTACTTTTAAACAAAAAATATAAAAATTATATTTTCAGTTGAAAAAATTTATTTTTCCAGAAGAAAATTGAATTTTCAACAAAATTTGTAACATAATAATTATATTTTTACCTGAATCTTTCCATTTTTAAATTTAAAAACAATTGGAGTAAAAATATTAATTTTAACCTAAAAATGGAATATTTATATTTTCAATTGACAAAATTAATTTTCCACAAAAAGAAACGACAAATTTTCAACAAAATAGTTAAACATAGTAATATAAAGCTACTCTTGCAAATGAAAAATATTGTTATATAATTTAACATTATAATTTATAAAAATTTTTCATTATAATTTAAAATACTACTTCACACTTTCCAGAATTTTGTTTCGACATTTCCAGGTTTTTTCATGTATATAAAAATTTCCAGGCAATTTCAAGTTTTCCAGGTTAGTAAACGTAATTTTTTATTTATGAATGGTTAGGATGTGTATGTAGAATATTTAAGATGCGCTTCTTCAACTCTCTATAGATGTCATTTACATTTTAATGAAGAAATCTACATTTTCCATTAAAACGCTCAGCACCAGGATTCGCGAAATCCAAATTTTATAAGCAATGAATCTGTGGCGTATAAACTGGAATTCATGATTAATCAAATTTAATATAGAATTAGAGTGCTCTTAATTTTTGTTCTTCACATTTTCATGCGTATCCCCCAGACATTTGTTCGAATGAACGCAACAATAAAACCATATTTTTGCTTTTGAAAAAAATTGGATTTAGAGGTGACTGAAGCTTTATGAAGCTTGAAACATATTTCCGATAAGAAAAAAGTGTGTGACAGTGGGGCCATACGGGAAAAGTGAGCCTCAGTTGGATAAGCTTTTATCCTTTTGGCAGTAGTGGGGATATCGAAAATGAGCCTTTAGAGTAATTGTGAACCGCCGTAAAAAGGGAGTCCTGAGAGGAGAGAGAAGACATGGAAAGTATTTAGTGACAGTAGTGGGGAGACCAAAATAAAATATATAGAGCGATTGCGAACTGCCACACAAAAGAAAGACTCGAATATATAGAGAGAAGCCATAGAAAGATTTGCGTGGCAGTAGTGGGGATACTGAAGAGAAGTCTTTACAGCAATTGCGAATTGGCGCATAAAAAAGACTTGAATAGAGAGAGAAAGTATAGATAGACCGTAAGAGAAAGACACAGAGATATAAATCTTTCATTTGGTCGTGCATTCGCTTTTTTTTAATTCACTTCCATCCCAAAAGAAATCTTACTTCAAAATGCGTTTCGGTACATTTTATTAAAACTTTTCAACATTAGATGAATCGAGTTTAAACCTAAAATTTCTTTTCAAAACTAGACACAGAATACGAAGAAAGTATCACTTTTTGAATATCATCCCCATAACTATATTTTATAAGGTCTCAAAAAAACCACGTAAGTTAAAAAAGGGTTTTTGCGAGTTTTTGGCACTAATTATAATTTTGCTCCGTACTTTTAAATGAAAATACTTCCTAATACATAAAATATTACTTTATACTGATAATTTAATATTTATATAAATGGTTTAAACAATTTATTATAATTTTTAATAATATTCTCTTAGAATAATGCTAGAATTTCTTTTATTTCACCTTTTTATCCAAATTGCAATTCGAGTGAGGTAAAGAATGGTTTAAAGTTAACAAAATAATTTTTCAAGCAATTTGCTATTATTGCTAATAATATTTCATTTGAATAATACTTGAAAATTGCTATTTTTCTTATATTTTTTATCGATTTTTCTACTTTTCACTTGGACTGATTTATTAATTAAGTCAATTAAGCAAAAATATTTATTTAAACAAATTATTATCGCTTTTAACCGTGCTATTTATTAATGCTATATAACTGTGATTTCTTCTGAACATTTTATTAATGAAAATTAATAAGTATAATTGTTTAAACAATTTATTCTAGTTTATAACTATCTTCTCTTGGAATAATGCTAGAAAACTGCGGATGTTTCTTAAATATAAATTAATATTAATTTTAGAAAAAAGGCTTTTAGTAACTATTTTAAGGAAAATTTATATTTAATATAATATGACTCATATAAAAAATTTGAAGAACATCCGAAATATATGTTTTATTCTAGAAAAATATATTAACAAAAAAGAAAAAATGTTTAAAATATGATTGTCTTTAATGTTTCTTTATTATTTTTTTATAACTTAAAAGCCATATCCATCCTGCTGAAATTAACCATAATATTAATTGTTTATTCTTAACTAAAACGTTGATATAGTAATTAACAATAATATATTGTTTAAATAATCATTTTTGTTTAACTTGCATTAATTATTACTGTACTGAATGAAAAGTGCACAAAAAATTAAAAGTTTAAGAAAAAACCGCAAATTTGTACCATTGAGCAAAGACAATATTATTAACAATAATAATTAATTTTTTCAAACAATAACTTTTTTAGTTTAAATTTATTATTACTTCACTGTAATTCGAAAGTGGAAAAGAAGTTAAAAATTTCAGAAAAAATCTCAACTATCTGGTATTAATATATATGAAGATAGTTATAAACAATACGAATTTTTTTAGGAAATTTTTTTTGCTTAATTCAATTAATTATTAAGTCACTTGATTTGAAAAATAGACCAATAGTGCAATATTTCACAAGAACTGCAACTTTATATCATGAAGCAAATTAAATATCATTCATAAGCATGGTAAATTGTTTAAACTACCATTTTTGTTAAGTTGAATAATTTGATTAATTCGTTCTAATTGAAAAGTAGACATAAAATTGAAAATTAAGAAACGCAACTATGTTTGAAAAATTGCTTTCGCTAAAATTAATTCAATAATAATTAACTTGACTTTAGTTAATATCGTTCATATTAGCATATACATCATTATTGAGTTTTCGATAAAAAAGTTCAATTTTTAAATGAATAGTTTAATTTTTAATCAAATAGTTTAATTTTCTACCAAAGTAGTTTAATTACCACCAAAAATAAAAATATTCAATAAAAAAAGTAATTCATGCCCAATTAATTGAATTTTCAACTAAAATTATGAATTTTCAGCCCAAAAATAAAAACGATGAATTTTTTACGAAGTAGTTCAACTTCACACCAAGTAGTTGATATTTATAGCAATAAAAATAAATACTGCACGAACATGTCATTGTTCATATTTGAACAATTTGTTTATAATTAATTAAAAATGAAATGTTTTTTCAATGAAATAGCTCAATCCTTAAACCAAAATAAAAATTTGGAATCAAGCAGTTGCATTTTTAACCAAAAAGTATCAATTTTCCATCAAAAAGAATGTCATAAAAATAACGATTGCAAAAAAAACGAATTTTCAATAAAAAAGATAAATTTTTAGCAAAAAATGGAATAGCTTAATTTTTATTTGAAACAAAACAATTCTTAAAAAATTATTTCAACTTAAAACTAAGTAGGTACACTTTTTATAAACAATACGATTTTTTGACAAAAGATTTGAATTTTGAACAACATATTCAAACTTGCAACCAAATAGTAGAATTGTTACCAAACGTGATGAATTTCGATCCAAAAGTACTTTTAGATTTTGATCGATTTTTCTAAGGAATTTTCTACAAAAATTTCTTCCTACTTTTCATTATTAATCAACGAAATATTCGAAAAGTTTAAATTTTGATCATTAGTATTTAAAAGGTGATGGTACAGTGCTTGTCAACCAAACTAATTATAAATGATGACACGACTGGGAACCAGGGTTGAAGCACAAATGTCCAGTATTACCCTACGCAGAATATATATACATATACTGTAATATTTAAACCATCCATCAAACTCAAGCTTTAAGCTCGAGTTGCTTTTGTAAATTCTACATTCACAAAATGTTACCCGTATTCAGTTCACGTGCGTATTGTGGATCATTCCAATCAGAAAATATATTCCTGCCATTCCCGTAGAGAAATTGCCCTACTTAACCCAGTTAAGAAGAGGCTCTGATGAATCACTGAACCGTATTTATATTTTTAATAACCGATTTTTATTTATAAATGTGTAATAATAGGACTTTTAAAATGGAGTACTTTAATTATTTAGAAAGAGGGTCTCGCTGTTTTAATTATCCTTAGCAGGCCAGAACGGAAGAGTCACGCAATTGCGTAACGATAAACAGTAGAACGCGTTGGATTAAGGTGTTCGCACAAGAAAATACGTGTGCAGTAAGCTGGAAACGGCTCCCGAACAAACCGTCCGTGCACACACACACACACGCGCGCGCGCAGGCATGCACAAACACGCCCGCACACAGCGCCAACCAATCGCGTGCGATCAGTCGCGCTACTGCGTTGCGAGCTGGGTACGTACCATTCATCTATCGGACGGCCACTCGAGAAGCAGAAGATTGCGACGTTGCCAATATTGGTGTGTTTCTGGAGAGACTATAGTGTTTATCATTATGAAAAAAAGACAGTATTGAAAGCTATTTTAGAAAGTAAAATTTTTTTAATATTTCGAATATCTCTGACAAGATTTGCAGTTATTTATGGGTATTTTGTGGATAAACAAATTTAAATCAATAAGTGTATCTATATAATCAAATAATATAATAAACCAAATTGGCAACGTCGCAAACTTCTGCTTCTTGAGCGGCGGTCCGATAGGTGAACGGTACGTAAACAGCTCGCACTCGATTTGATGGCGCTCTGTGCTTGTGCACTAGGGTGGTCCAAAACCCCGATTTTCGAATAGAGGCATTGCCACCCCCCACCCATTTTGTGAGGTTGCCAAAAAAAAAAAAAATCCCTAACAAAGTTTGAGCCAAATCGGTTAATATTAAGACGTACCGCAACGGCCCTGGAAATCCCATAAAATTAACATGGGGAAATCTTGGTTTTCGGATAAATGGGATTCAGGATTCTGGATTTAAACTTAACTTGCGGGAGATATTAAAAATTTGTTGGGGGGTCTCTAATCAATCTTTTCCATTAAATTACTTTAAATTTCGATGCTCCCCCCCCTGTGGAGCCCAAAAATGCCCCAAAAAACTGAAATTGACATTTTGGCCCAAAATTGACACATAAATGTTCTGTTTTCCCCTTTTTCGCCATAAATTATTTTTTTTGTCAAGTGGAATGGTTTTAAGTATTTTTAGACTAATTAACAATTGTTTAAACAATTAATTTTTGCTTAAATAATTTTGTTTGCACTTACTCATTGAAAGGTAGATTTTTTATGTGTGAGTGGACAATTGGTCATCTTTATCTTAAGCATTTAGTAATTGTTTGAACAATTTATTATTATTCAATTGTAACTTTTTCTTTAAAAAAAGTATAAAACTCTATTTTTTAAAATTTAGTTAGCTTTGCTGCTTATCATTAAATATCTACGTTATTCAGATATTAATATCTTATTTTGTAGTAAATTCTCATTTGTTTAAATAAATTTGGTTTGTTTAAACCATTTTTTTCGGAAATTAATGTTTGAAATTTCTGTCTTTCTGCAATTATTGTGGTAATGTGTCATTGTAAAGAGCAAAATTTGTGTTCTAAAACATTCTGATGCAAAAATCTGATTTTTTTCTCAATTCAATTGAACACATCGCTTATTCTTCAGTATTTAAACGTGAAACAAATGCTTTAAATAACTAATATTTGTTCATAAAATGTTTTACATTGGCCATGAAAAGACACACTCGTTTGTCCTCTGAAAGCTCAAAGTAAGTTTTTGTTTTGTTTATGTTGATCCCGCAGATTAGTTGTTAGTGTTCTCAAAGGAATTAAAAATCTATGTATTGTTTTAACGTCACTGGAAATTAAGCCAACAATGTTGCTCTCAACAATGAAAAATGACCACAATAATTGCTAAAAAACGAAAATTTAAAAATTTCTTTTCACAAAAAATTGTTTAAACAAACCAAATTTATTAAACAAATAAGAATTTATTACAAAATAAGGTTCTAGTATCTAAATGACCTACATATTTCATAATAAGCAGAAAAGCTACCTAATTTTTTTTAAACAAGAGTTTTATACCTCTTTTTAAGAAAAAGTTACAATTAAATAATAATTAATTGTTCAAACAAATACTAAATGCTTCAGGCAAAGATCATTATTCCTAAAAATGTCCAATTGTCAAATCAACCATAAAAAATCTAACTTTTAATGAGTGAGTGCGAAAAAAATTACTTACACAAAAATAAATTCTTTAAACAATTGTTAATTAGTTAAAAAATATTTAAAAACATTCCACTTGACAAACAGAAATAATTAATGGAAAAAAGGGAAAAACAGAGCATTTATGTGTCAATTTTGGGTCAAAATGTCAATTTAAGTTATTTGGGGCTCCACAAGGGGGGGGGGGGGCATCCAAACTTAAAGTAATGTAATGGAAATGATTGATTAGAGACTCGCCAATAAATTCTTATTATCTCCCGCAAGCTAAGTTTAAATCGACAAATCTGAATCCCATTTTTCCGAAAATTAAAATTTACCCATGTTAATCTTATGGGATTTTCAGGGCCTTTGCGGCACGTCTTAATATTAACCGATTTGGCTCAAACTTGAAGGGAATTTTTTTCCGGCAAGCTCACAAAATGGGGGGAGGGGGGTTGCATGCCCTCTAATCCAAAAAAAAATCAACAGGTATGATTTTGGATCACCCTATTGTGCACGGACGGCTCGTACATGAGCCGTTTCCAGCATACTGCACACGTATTTTCTTGTGCGAACACCTTTAGGTCGGACCGGGTCTCCTACACCACCTGGTATTGACGTATCTCGAAAATTTTAGTAGCTTAAGGGCATATGATACTTACAGTTTCCTCGGCTTTTTTCCACAAAAATGAAAATTTTTAAAAACTGAATTCAGAGATGCTATAAAATAGCATAACGGACGTCCCCGGATTCTTTTTTGAGGGATAATAACAAAAAAAATTTATTGTGCTAAATAAAAATTTTATGCATATGTATTA
This sequence comes from Belonocnema kinseyi, assembly GCF_010883055.1. Lineage (NCBI taxonomy): Eukaryota > Metazoa > Arthropoda > Insecta > Hymenoptera > Cynipidae > Belonocnema > Belonocnema kinseyi. Next base: position 2,539,008 of record NC_046657.1, read on the forward strand.
TTTTGAGGTTACGTCGTTTTTCACCTCTGCCTTTCCGATAATCTGGAAATTATTTATGAAATAAACTTTTTTGATTGCCTGCAAAAAGGGTTAGTTCCGCGAGATTAGTTACTATGTTTATTTGCAAGTCCAAAGTTTTCGGCCAAAAATATTGTGTAGTTTGGAAGTAACGCACAGGAGAATTGTAACATACATAACCTCCAAATGTACACACGTTGTTAGCAATATCAAATATTGTTTGAAAAAAAACACAAATAAGGTGTACGAGGACGTCCGTTAGCATGTTCGCTATCATTTCCCAAATTTTTAAGACAAAATATTGATTATTCTAGAAAAAAAGCCGTCGGAACCTAAAACTGGTCAAATCGATACTAATTCCTAAGCGCTATGCAAATTAATCAGATTTTGCTAAATTAAAACTTTTTTGAATTAAACCAAAACAAGGGTGTGGAGACGTCCGTTAGCATAGTCGCTATCATGTCCAAAATTTTTAAGACAAAATATTGATTATTGAAGAAAAAAAGCCGTCGGAACCTAAAACTGGTAAAATCGACAATTTTCTAAGCATCACATGCCCTTAATGTTTGACCGACCGTTACAGGTTAGTGAATTTTCCTAGATACAGTAGTGACTTGCATTGGGTCTTCTTCTACCTCTTCTTCTTCTTCATTGACATCACGTATAGTATACCGCGATCCTGAGCGCGTGCGCTCTATCATCGCGACTAGTGCAGACTTCCCTCTGAGGAGTCCTACTGGTAGGATTCGTAAGATCGGAATGGAACCAGTCTCCTACTCCTCCTGATAGTGACGTGTCGCGAAATGTTCAAGGCCCTAGTTTGTCAGCGACCGTTACAGGCCCGTCAAATTTTCGTAGATACAGAACTGGCTTCCTTCACGTTTTCTTCTTCGTATTCTTTGTTGACATCGCGTGATGCATACTGCGTCCCAGAGCGAATGCACTCTCTCATCGCGGATATCAAAGACTTCTCTTCGAGGATTTTGATGCGGCGAGTTTCGAATCGACGGGTCCTACTGGTACGACTCGTCGGATCGCGATGAATTGTGTCTCCTATCCTCCTGAAAGTGACGTATCTCTAAAGGTTTAGGGCCCGAATATTGGACTTTCGTCACAGGCCGGTGAATTTTAGAAGATACAGCATTCTGCTTCTTCGTATTCTTCGCTGGCATCGCGTGATGTCTACTGCGATCCTGAGCGAATGCGCTCTCTCATCGCGGTTAGCTTACACTTCCCTTCAAGGATTTTTATGCGACGATTTCCGAGTCGACGAGTCCTACTGGAGTTAAATTTCCATTTCGGGGTAGATAATTTTCCACCAGATAAGATATTCTTGCTATTCCCTTAGAAAAATTGCCCTACTTAAGCCCATTTAAAAAGAGTAAAAGACACTAATAATGCACTGAACAGAATTTCTATTTTAATTATTTAATTATTTAAAATTACTTGAAGTAAGTTCCCGTTTGAACTTCGAGCAGAGTTTCAATAGTTTTGAAAATTGAAGGATGTGTGTGATAAAATGAATTGTTAAAGTGAGAATGGAACG
>NC_046657.1:2540671-2568803 GCF_010883055.1 Belonocnema kinseyi
TTTATGAGTCAAACAACATATCGTTGGAATCGTTATAATTCGTAGATTTCGAATATCATATTTGTGATTTACTAAGTGTGAAATTTAAAAAATTTTATATTCAATATTTTAGGCCTCATTAGGAACAAAGGCCGCCCGCTGACCAAGCTCAGTGGCAGCAGCTCGACGGTGTGAGGGGAAGCCGCGTAGTGGGGGAGGGTACACAGGTAGCTGGGGCGGAATTGACCATCGCCCTTCCAACTATCCTGAGTGGGCCTCGTGAACGGAACGGTGACGCTATTGCGAGACCGTGAAGTGACAAAATACGGCAGGACTCGTCGGATCGGGACAAACAGCGTCTGCTACACCACCTGGTAGTGACGTATCTCAAACTGTTCAGGGCCCTAATTTTTGACCGATCGTTACAGGCCGGCGAATTTTAGAAGATAATCATTGTCATTCATTGCGTTTTCTTCTTTTCATTTTTCTTCTTCTTCGTATTCTTTATTGGCGTCGCGCAGTGACTACAACGACCCTGAGCACATGTGCTTATTTATTACGACTGGCGGAAACTTCCTTCCGTGGATTTTAATTCAGTGTTCTGCGAAGACGCGACAGGGCCTACCTACAAATTAAACTTACCGTTCCTGAGCCCGCTAGGGCATATGTCCATCCGTTCTCACGTTAACTTACAATTCCAAATAGAGATCAACGCTGCTTTAATCTTTCACACATTTCTACTTATTTCCTTGCATTAGTTATTTGTTAAAAAGTTGATTTAATTTTAATTTTCAATAGAATGATTAAATTTTCAACAAAATATTACAATTTTAACCAAATTGTTGAGTTTTGAACATACAAAGAATAATTTTGAACCAAATGACCGAATTTTAAACAAAAAATATCAAACTGCAACCAAAAACAGTTTCATTTTTAATGGCATAATTGAAGCTTCTAGAAGAAACTTTAATTTTCAAAAAAAAAGTGAATTTTAAATCCAGATGTACGAATTTTTTGTTCAAATACACGCATGCTTAACAAAAGACTTGAATTTTTAGCAAAATCGTTGGATTTTTAACGAAATACTGGAATTTTATGATTGCAAAAATAAATTATCAAACCAAATAGTCGAAAAAATTTGAATAAACAGTTAAATTTCAACCAATGAGTTTAATACGAAAAAATTAATTAATAACAAAATAGTTCAAGTTTTGACCAAATCGTTAAATTGTCTACCTACAAAGATGATTTTTTTTATTAAAACGACTAATTTTCAACTAAGAAGATATATTTTCTACAAAAAGAGACGATTAATCAACAAAATACATGAATTTACAAATAAATAGTTAAAGTTTGAACTAGAAAATATCAATTATTGTGTACAAAAATTTCAATAAGATAGTAAAATTTTCAAACTAAAAATTTAAATTTGAACCAAAAAAGATTAGAAACGAAAAAGTTACATGTAAAGTCAAAAAATTACTAAAAATTGAAATTGTAATGAATTTTTAATATTTAATAGTTATCATTCATTCATTAATTAGTTAATTTTAAATTAATTTTTCCTTCAGAATTCATCCTTTTGTCCAAAATTTAACTTTCTGCTTTAAAAGTTCAACTTTTAGGATGACTAAAATTATAACGTATATTGATAAAATTCTTCTTCTTTAAATTTCCAGCCATAAATAAAATAGTTACATTTTCCGTTACATCTTTTTTTGGAAAAACAAGCAAGTTTTCAACAAAGTGGTTAAAATTTTAACTAATATGATGACGCTTTTGGTTGAGGCTTAAACTATTTGTTGAAAATTGTTCCTTTTTTTTAAACCACCAGCTTTTTTATTAAAATCAAAATATTTTCTTGGTTAAAATATAAACGCTCTATTGTATTTTTCATTGAAAATTATTCTATTTTCTTTAAAATTTAATTTTCTGGAAAATTGAACTAATTTGTTGAATATTCGTATTTTCGGCTAGAAAGTTTGTCCTTTTGAATTGAAACTTTGACGGTATTATAAAGAGTGTACATTTTTGGTTTAAAAATTAAATTGTTGGGTTAAAAATGAAACTTTTGTTAGTTAAAGTTTAATATTTTTGTTTTAAACTGCAACCATCCGGTTGACAATTCATCTTTGTAGATTGAAAATTCAACTAATATGTTGAAAATTCGCCTCTTTTGCTTAAAAGTTCATCTATTTGGTTGTAAATAAAACTGTTTAATTTATAAATAATTGCGTTTTTTTCCAAGTAAATTTTTACTAATCCCACAGTTTGCCTAAAAGAGGCGGCCGGAGGGCAGAGTGCGTGAGACTCACTTTGCTGTGTAAAAAAGTCCGCGTGACTGTGCGACGGGGTACGCCTGGCAACTGAGAGGTAAGCCAATTTGCTGAAAATTCGTCCTTTTTTTTTAAAGTTCATCTATTAGTTATAAATACAACATTTTTCTTTATAAATAATTGTGCTTTTGTTAAAAAAAGTTAATAATTTTTTTTTAAAATTCCATGGCCCGACGAAAGGAGACTGCCAGATGGCAAAATGGGCGAGACTCACTTTGCTAGGCAAAGTGATTTGCGCCATTCCCTGTGCGACGGGGTACGCCTGGCAACTAAGAGGTAAACCAATTTTCTGAAAATCCGTCCTTTTTGTTTAAACGTTCATTTATTGTTTGTAAATAAAACAGTTGGTTTTCTAAAAAATTGTACTTTTTTTAAAAAAAGTTAAGGATTTTTTTTTAAATTCCACGGCCCGACGAAAGGAGACTGCCGGATGGCAGAGCGGGTCAGGCTCACTTTGTTGCGCAAAGTGATCCGCGTCATTCTCTGTATGACAGGGTAGCCTGGCAACTAAGAGGTAAAAGAATTTGTTGAAAATTCGCCCTTTTTGTTTAAATGTTCATCTATTCGTTTGTAAATACAACTGTTTGATTTATAAATAATTGTAATTTTGTTCAGAAGGTTAATTATTTTTTGGAAAGCTCGCAGCTTGGCTAAAGGAGGCCGCCGGACGGTAGAGTGGTGAGGCTTCCTTTGCTGTGGAAAAAGGTCCGCGTCATTCACTGTGTGACGGGGTACGCCTGGAAACTGAGATACTTCGTTGTGCTTGGTTGCGCTAGCTATTGAAACTTACATGGGCCGTTTTACTTTGAATTTTTATAAAACTGGAATCAGAAAGGAACTCGTGACGACTTTGCACTTAATTTAAATGTTAAGACCTCGTTGTGCGAGTGAAATTCACGAAAATTTATAAAAAATGGGATCTAAAAATATGTAGGAGAATCAGAAAGTCAGTACCAAAATTTAAATAAAATAAAGTTGTACTTTCTCGTAACGACTTTGCACTTTACGTTAATGTTAAGACCTCGTTGTGCGAACAAAGTTTAAGCTCATTTATAAAAAGTCAAATTTAAATAAAATAAAGTTGTACTTCTTTCTAACGACTTTGCACTTAACCTAAATGTTAAGACCTTGTTGTGCGAATAAAGTTTAGACTTATTAATAAAATAAGCCAAATTTAAATAAAATAAAATTGTACTCTCTCGTAACGACCTTGCACTTTATTTAAACATGAGGACCTCGTTGTGCGAAGAAATATAAAAAAATACAAACATTTAAATTATGTCAAATAATTTCAAAACCTCTTATGAGAGAGATATATCACTAATCCTCGCAATCATCTCTCCCTCTAGTGAATCCACAATCTATGATTTTTGTTATTTTTTTTAGGACTTAAAATTTCAGTATGAAATTTTTTTATAAAAATAAGATCTATTTATTTTCTTGTTGTAAAAATGATTTTCAAGTGTAACTGTTAGTTGAAATTTACTGGAAAGGATAAAGTAAACGCAAATTGAACGAATCTCTAGATAAAAATAAATATCCTTGAGAGAAGTTTAAAACGCGACAGAATTATTACCTAAAATTAATACAATTTTTGGTGTATGTAAGATCACTTATTAAAATCAGCCAAGTGAGTTAATAAAATGAAGAATATAAATAAACACAAAGTCAATCCCCGGTCAGCGAGAAGTAATAATTTTACAAGTTCATCTATTACTTGTAAATACAACAGTTTGCTTGATAAATGATTGGGCTTTTGTTCAAAAAAGGTAATGATTTTTTTTAAATTCCACGGCCCGACAAAAGGAAACTGTCAGATGGCAGAGTGGGCGAGACTCCCTTTGCTGGGTAAAAACGTCAGCGTGATTCACTGCGCGACGGGGTACGCTTGGCCATTCAGAGGCAAACCAATTTGCTGAAAATTTCTCCTTTTTGTTAAAAAGTTAATCTATTTGGTTGTAAATACAACTGTTTTATTAATAAATCATTTTAATTTTCTTCAAAAGGTTAATTTAAAAAAAAACCCCGCAGATTGGCTGAAGTAAGACGCCGGATTTCGCGGAGGAGCGCGCCTGGTACCTAAGAGCTTGCCGGATTTGGTGTACTGTTTTAAGAATAAACTAGAGAATAAGCTTGACGATAACTAACTTAAAAGACCAGATGAATTTTCCAGTCATTTCAAGAAGGATTTGAAGAAGACAAAAATGAATGTATAAAAAATTCTTTTTCACGCGTTACTCAAATGTGATATAAAACGTATTGATTGCAAAGGAACACGTGTAATTTTGAAATATATAATCAGCAGACGGAAGAATACTAAAACTTTTGACATGGTATTAAAAAAGAGAGGTTCTGTAATAAAGTAAATTACCTCAGAATTCCCTAAAGAGTCTCTTTGCTTCCATTCGTTCTTTTTACGTCACTCTATCCTACAAGCTTCTTCTTTTCGTGACAGAGTCGCGTACAGCACTCGAGATTGCATAGAAAAAAGGCAAAAAATAAAAAGAGGGAAACATAAAATGTGTCTGCACCAGCTAAAAAGTATCGTCTTTTAAGTTGAAACGAGCTTCAATTTTCTCTAGAGCTTTCGCTTGGTCACTCTTCTTTCAAAAACTAATTGCTTAAAATGCCTAGATGAAAGTATCCTTCAATTTATAACGAAGGTAGAAAAAATGAAATCTGATTAAGATTCCAGTTTCAATATTCAATTATATGATTTCCAATAATCCCTGCTTTCAGGGAAATTTCAATTAACGTCATTAAAAGGTACCTTCACTTCGCGATCAGCGTTAATTAAATTGATATTGGAAAGGGGTATTGCGTTTTTTCACATCTATAAAGTTCGAAAGGTTCACATGAAGTATGGAATAAAAATTATCGTCGTAATTTTTCCCAGAAGAGGAAGTGAAAGTTGGGAAAGTGAGAAGAAGTAGGCGAGAGGGGGAGCGGCAATAGAAAAAGTGAGAAGAGAATAGCGTAGGAAATGTATAAATATTAAGAAAAATTAGAGAATGAAAAGTAGCAGAAGTAAGGCAAAACGAGGGGTGGAGATTTAGGAGGATTGGGAGTAGGGGAATCAAGGAGTAGAGCAGGTAAGGAAAAGTGTCAGGAGGGGTGACTTAGGAATGAGTAGTGAAGGGAGGACGTTCAGGGGAAGTTACAGGGAATCGAGCGTGGAAAAGAACAGGAAATAAGGGAGTAGAAATAGGGTGCAGAAATTGGGGAAGTGAGGGAAATTAGGAGTAAGGTATGGAAAAGTATGAGAAATTAGAGGACGGGAAGTGAATAGAATTGAGGGAAAATTAGGGTTGAGAAGAACGGGAAAGGGAGGGGAACAGAAGTAGGGGGAGCGATAGGAGGGGAAAAGTATGCGAAGTAAGGCGAATAAGAATGGGATAGTAAGGGAAAATTATGATTAATAAGGGAATAAAACTTAGGGGAAGTGAAAAGGAATTATAGATGTAAAGTACAGGAAGTGGGGCAAGTGAGGACGAAAGGTAGTGAGAGAAATAAAGAGTAAAGAAGTCAGGTTAAGTAATGGTTATAGGAGCTGATTAGGGGGGGGGGGGGTTAAGAGAAGATAAGTAGGGGGATTGGGGGGAAATTGGGAGAGGGAAACTATGGGGCGAAACAGGGAATGAGTGGTAGATAAGTAGGGCAAGTAAGGGGAAATTAGGGAATTAGAATTAGATGAACTGAGAGAAATTAGGGGCGTGAAAGTAGAAAAGGGAGGGGAATGAGGGGAAGCGAGGGCATTAAAAATTATAAACTTGCATGATATACTTTCGAAATTTTTTCAATTTGGAAGATTAAGAATTGAATTCTTGACTTCTGATCTTTAAAATCATAAAAATTTCAATTTATACATCTTTAAAATTGAAAAATTTTCAATTAAAAATCTTCAAAACTACAACATTTTTGATCCCAAATTTTGCAAATTTAAGATTTTTTATTTATAAATATATATATATATTTTTTAAATTAAAGAGTTTCTTATTTTGAATGTTTACAATTGAAATTAAAGATTTTTAAAATTTATAATTAAAAAATGCAAGTTTCAAGTTATACTTTTTCAGATTTTGTAATTTGGATGATTTAATTTCAAAATTTTTTTAAATTTGGAAGATTCAGCATTGAATGCTTGACATTTGATCTTTAAAATAATAGAAATTTAAGAATTTTTATTTATACATTTTCAAAATTTAATAGTTTCCAATTAGAATCTCCAAACTCAAGAATTTTTCGAGGAATTTTTGTATACAGAATCGTTAAAATTTAAGAATTTTCATTTAAATGTTTCAAAATCAAAGAATTTCTAATGGAGAATCTTCAAAAATAAAGAATTTGTAATTTTGAAGAATAAAAATTAAAAATTATGCAAGTTTTAATTTGAAAATAGTTGAATCCTCTAATTTGCATGAATTACTTTAAATAATTTAAAATTTTGAAGATTTAGAGTGAATTTGTTGAATTTTGATCTTAAAAATCATCTTAATTTAAAAATTATTATTCTTACAACTTTAAAATTGAATAGATACCAATTAGAAATCTTCAAAATTAGCACGAAATTCTTGACTTTTGATCTTCAAAATCCTCCAAATTTAAGAATTTTTATTTATGCATTTTCAAAATCGAAGAGCTTCCAATTGTGAATCTTTAAAACTGACGAGTTCTTAATTTCGAAAATTTTAAATTTGAATTATTCAAGTTTTTCATTAATAAATTGTAAATCCTGTAATTTGTAAGATTAAGTTTCAAAATTTTTAAATTTTGAAGATTTTAAATTGAATTCTTGACTTTTTATCTTCAAAATCATAGAAAATTAAGAAATTGTATTCGCACATCCTCGAAATTAAAAGTTTTTCAATCAGAGATCTTCAAAACTAAATTTTTCTTTATTCATAAATTGTTAAAATGTAAGAATTATGTATAGGTATATATATATATTTCTTTTAATTGAAGAGTTTTCAATTAAAAATGTTCAAAACTAAACATTTTTTTATTTCAAATTGTTAAAAGTTAAGAATTTCCTTCATACCGTTTTCAAATTGAACAGTTTTCAATCATTGTGAATCTTCACAATTTAAGACTTTTTAATTTTGAAACTTCACAATCAAAATAATGCAATTTTTAAGTTTATGAATAAAAAATTTTGCAATCTGCATGATTTACTTTCAACATTTTTCAATTTGAAGCTTTTTTTAAATTGAAGAGTTGTCAATTTTGAATCTTCACCACTGAAATATTTTAAATTTCAAGTCATTAAAATTAAAAAAATATATGTATTTACCAATTTCTTTCAATTTAAGGGTTTCCGATTGCAAATCGTCTAAATTGTAATAATTTTTAAAATTTACAATTGACATTCTCTAGGTTTCATGATTTAGTTTCGAAATTTTTCCAATTAGACGATTTAGAATTGAAATCATGACTTTATATCTTAAAAATCGTTCAACTTTGAGGAATTTCATTTTAAATTTTATTCATAAATTATATTATAATCAAACGAGATTTTCATTAAACTTCCAAACTCAAAACCTGAATAGAAGATATAAACTAACTTCAAAATTTTTTTTATTCTCTATTTTTAAATTTTCATTTTCGTAACACTAAAATTCTATTTAAAAAAAGCAGCATAATTAATAAAAAATTTTATTTTTCAGGAAGAACATTTTAAAAGCATATTTGTCTTGCTTGAAGAAAAAATATTAAATTATACAGTAAAAAATTACATTTTGACAAAAAAATTTGGTTCGAAAAATCGAAGTAAAGAACATAAGTTTTATTACTTTTTTCTTGCAAAGGACATCTTCAAACATAAAATAAAGAATTATAAAGTCAATTCAGACAGGCATTTTTTGGGAATCGGGTTATTAAAAAAAGTAATTTCTCATGAAAAAAAATCATCAGGAGCTTTTGGGATTAATTAAAACTTAAAAATTTATATTGGAAAAAAGGAACGCATCTTAACTCCGCTGGGATTCGAACCCAGGACTTCTCGCATCCCACCGTATTTAAAAAGAGTTCCTTTTTTCAGATAAAATTTGATTAAATGTCTTGCACTAATAATTTTAAGCAAAAAGACTATTTGCTTTCGAAAAAATATGTTTAAATGTGAAGCAGAAAATTGTGGATGGGATAAAGTTTCTTCTCTGGACTAATTTGGAACTTTCCTTAATGCATTTACGTGACACAAGTGCACTTCAGTTGGTAACCTGTTACCTGCCAGTCTGCATTAGCGAGGCTAATGGTACCTCACCGGAGCAACTTCGGTACTACATTTTCCAACCTAACGAGATTGTCACCCGACCCCACCCCACCCCACTTCACTTTCTACATAAAAAAATCATTTTTAATAGCCTATCTACGATTTTTTTTCAACGCAGTGAAATGTTAAATCTTAAAAATTGAACTTTAAGAAGAAAAGTTTATTTTCAGCCGAGAGAGATGAATTTTTAATCCAAAAAGACGAATTTTCAAAAAAGTTACAATTTTGACCAAAAAAGATAACTTCAACAAAATAGTTGAATTTTGAACAAAATGATTGATCTTTTAACAGAATACTTGAATTTCTTACCAAAACCTGAATTTTTAAATTATAAAAATGAAGTTTCAACCGAGAAGATTCATTTTTTATCAAAAGGTGATTTTTCAAAGAAATATATAAATTTTTAACCAAATCGTTGAATTTTCAGCAAAAAGAAGAAAACTTTTCATCCAAAAAAGGAACACTTAAAGACGAATGTTTAACAAAATAGTTAATTTTTCAAATACATAGTTTAATTTTTAATTAAATAGTTTTATTTTATATCAAAGCAGTTGATTTTTCAACAAAAAAATGTGAATTTTAAACGGAAATTTAATTTTTAAACGAAAATGATATAGTTACATTTTAAGTGAAAAATATTAATTATCAAGAAAAAGAAAAGATTTAGAATTAAAATTTCAAAAACATCTGCATTTTCTATGAAAATGATCAATATTATGAAAAAAAAATAATTTGGCAAAAAATATTAAATAATGGATTCAAAAAGTTGAATTTTCAACCCAAAGTGAGATTTTGAACTAGAAACGGTAATGTATAAGCCAAAAATGATATATTGACATTTTCAGTTTAAAAAATGAATTTCGAATCAAGAAACTAATTTTTAAAATAAACTATTTTAATTTTGAATCAACTAGTTAAATTTTTCTTTACAAAATATTAATTCTTAACAAAAAAGTTAACTTACGTCCAAAAAGTTGAATTTTCCACGAAAATGATGGATCTGGAACAAAAAAAAAGGATTTTTAAAATAAAATGGTTAAACTGTAAACCAGTTAGTTTATTTTGCAAAAAAATGAATTTAATAAATTTATATAATGCATATAAAAATTTCAACCAGAGAGATAAATCAAATATTTTTCAAAAAAGATAACTTTAGCCAAATAGTTTAATTTTTAACAAAATAACTAAACTTTTAACAGAATAGTTGAATTTTTTACGAAATTGCAGAATTTTCAACTTTTAAAGATGAATTTTCAACCAAGAAGATTAACTTTCACCAAAAGATGAATTTTTTAAAAAATTTATAAACTTTCAGCCAAATAGTTGAATTTTCAAATAAAAAAGTTAAATTTTTAACCTAAGAAGATTTGAATTTTTCACCAAACAGCATAATTTGTAACTCACACATACGAACTTTAACATAATATTTGAATATTTAACCAAATGGTTGTATTTTTAACTGAAAAAATTAATTTTTATCCAAAAATGCAATAGGTAAATTTTTAATTTCACAAATTAATTTACAATCAAAAATTAAACGAATTTTCATAAAAGATAAAATTTCATTTTAAAAAGACGATACCTCTACAAAATGGTTAAAATATTGACAAAAAAGATAACTTTAACAATATGGTTAAATTTTTAACAAAATAATTTAACTTTTAACAGAACAGTTGAATTTTCACCAAGTAGCAGAATTTGTAACTTAAAAGGATGAATTTTAAACTAAAAATATTATATTTCATTGAAAGGCGAATTTTTAACAAAACATATGAATTTTCAACTAAACAGTATACGTTTTCAATCAAAAATCTGACAGGTAAATTTGATGCTAAAAAAAAAATCAACAAAAAAAAACAACAAATTATCAATCAAATGAGTTAAATGAAAAAGATTAATTTCTAACTAAGTAGTTGAATCTACAACTGAAATAATAAATTTTTAATAGAATACATGAATTTTCTACCAAATAGTTGAATTTTCAACAAGTTTGAGCGCACCTAGGGCGCGCAACTGTTGGTTCGCGCGCTTCGCGCTCGATTTTATATTTACCTCGCGCTACGCGCTGGGTCTTTATATTTTCGCACATTCTTGGGCAAACATTATAAAATTAAGACTTAAAACATCCACCACTGTAATTTTGTAATTGTGAATTCTCTTTCGTTAAAAGAGAGTTTCAGCGCACCTACGGCACGCGACTGATGGCAATCGCACTCCGAACTTGCTCTTTGCATTTCTTCCGCATTCGAGCACAGACCTTTTAAAATCGAAGGTTAACGGACCGACAACTATAATTTTGGGATTTTGAACTCTCTTTTGTTAAAGCTCTTTTGGCTTTAACAAACACATTCTCATCACGTTTCTCGTGCTTCGCACTCGATTTTGTCCAACATGTAAACTTTTTTACATTATACACAACACTTTTATATCAATTACAATACATTTTTTATGTAACTCTGCCTGGGATTACATACCATGATTACATTTATCATGATTATTTTTGTATTTGTTTCTTATTTTGCTTTAAATTGTATTCTAAGCTGCTCTGAAACATGTATCATTTCAATAAATTTATATCATTACAATTCATAATATGCATAAAAATTGAATCATACTAATTCTTATTTCCTTGTTTTAATATTTTTTTTATTTTTAATGTTGTTTTTTTACGAATAAATAAAAACTACGGCACATCTGTATAGGATCTAATACAGGAACCTATATACTGTCCTATATAGGAGCCTATGTCCTCTTTCATCTTTTCTGTGCTTTTTCCAAAAAGTTAATTTTTGCATTTTTTATCTTATGTTTTACGATTAAAAGAAGATCTACTCGTCCAATCGAAAAATTATTAATAATAAATTTATAGATCTTTTTAGACGAACAACTTTTGTCTGGTAATTTAAGTTCATAGCTTGTGTTGTTTTTTCAAACAAATTTAATATATTATTTAGAATGTTATTTTTACGACTAAAGCAAAAACTAACTGTCCTATCAAAAATTATAGCTCTTTTTTGGATGAACAACTGAGGAGTTCTGGACAAGAAGGCGACAGGCGCTCGAGCACGAGTAGAAGTATTGTCCAGGCTGTGACGTCAGGTATCAAAAGTGAAATTCGAAATTTGAAAAAACCAAAAATATAGTTAGATAGCCCTAGAAAAATGAACCTGAGTCTCCATTTACAGTTTTTCTCTCGGGCTGCAAATTTTCTAGTAAATAAATAAAAGCTGACTTTTTTTAAATTAAAAAAAACATGTTTTTTCACATTGAACTCGCCGTAAGTAATTCGTTTATCAACTAATTAACAAATTTCTTTTTGAGTTTTATTCGTGACACTCTAGCCGAGGCTACAGTGTTCAAAATGGGTCAAAAGTTAATTTCTAATGTTTTTTTTTAATCTAAATGAAAAACCACGTTTTTAGACTTTCACCTTAAAAAAGTGAGCGAGGAAGTTTGAGCTACGACAAACTTCAAGCGAACGAATTTTCCGCCAATGAATTGGCCAACTTTTTGGAAAATTTCAATTCGATTTGATTTTTAGTTCCATTATTACAGCGAGTTTATTGAGAGCTCGCAATGCGACACCACAGGATTTTTCAGGGGACACTCCGCTAGAGTGTCACGAATGAAACTCAAAAAGAAATTTGTTAATTAGTTGATAAACGAATTACTTACGGCGAGTTCAATGTGAAAAAACATGGTTTTTTTTTTAATTAAAAAAAGTCGGTTTTTATTTATTTACTGGAAAATTTGCAGCCCGAGAGAAAAACTGTAAATGAAAACTCAGGTTCATTTTTCAACAGCTATCTAGATATGTTATTGGTTTTTTTCAAATTTGGAATTTCACTTTTGATACCTGACGTCACAGCCTGGACAATACTTTTACTCGTTCTAGAGGCCTGTCACCTTCTTGTCGAGAACTCCTCAATTTTTGTCTAATTTTTATCGTAGCTTATATCGAAAAGTGATTCGTTATAAATTTGTAGTTCTTTCCAGGGCGCGCAATTTGAGCTTTTTCATTTTTTTCGTATCTTGCATAGTTTAACCAAAAAATGGAATTTTTGAGTTTTTCATTATTTTTGGTACAATCAAATTTGGAATGTTCAACTTTTCGACCAAATTAAAAAGTTGCTATGGTAGTCATGTAGGGCTTTTGAAAAGCAAAGTTTTCTTCTCTTGACTTTTTTTCATTTCATGCGTTGTTTGGCTTAAGATGTTCATTTTAGTTTATTTTTTTGGATTTAGAAAATGCTCTAACTCTGACAATTTTCTTTTCATAAAAAAAAGTCATGGGGATAAATTGTTTGAGTTTCGAAGCACTATGAAAAACCGTACATAGAATTTTTAAATCTTGAAAAATGTGGTTTCAAAATTTTGTTGTACGATCAAATTTGGAATTTTCAAATTTTTGACCAAATTGAAAAAGTTGTTATCATAATCTTGTAGGGCTTTCAAAAAGCAATGTTTTTCTTCTCAAAATTTTTTTTCGTTTCAGGCGTTGTTTGGCCTAAATTGTTCATTTTAGTTTTTTTTTTGATTTTGAAAATGCTATAACTCTAGTACTTTTTGATTTTTGGAAAAAAGTCATTGGTATAAATTGTTAAATTTTTTGAATATTATGAATAACCATACAGAGAATTTTTGAATTTTTAAAATAGTGGTCTCAAAAATATTCAAAATGTGCCCACTAATTGAATTTTTATCCAAAATGGCTGGCTAACGAACATGATCTTTAGTTCAGGACACTAAAAGAGTGTACCAAAGGGCAATCTAAATAGATTAATTTTCTCAAAAGTTATCGTGTTCACAGGCAGACAGGCATACATACAGACATACAGAAAGACAGACACATTCGTAAAAACCTGTTTTTTGGATTCAGGGGATCTCAAAACGTGGACATTTGACAAAAAATAGGGGGGAGGGGGTCAAATTTTACACAAATCTAATACCTTCTCTGATGAGAATGTAAAAAATAGTTTATTTTTTATTAGAGTACCTAGTTGTATTTTCTTCAAAAAATACGAAATATTAACAAAAAAGTTCATTTGTAAAGCGAATGGCAATTTTTAATCGAAAAAGATGAATTTTTAGAAAATAGTTCAATTTTTAACGGAAAATGAGCGAATTTTCTAATTAGAAAATAAATATTCTACTAAAAAAGATGAATTATCAATAAAATGCATTGAACTAAAAAAGATAAATTGTTAAGAAAGTTGTTGAACAGCTACATTTTTATATGATACAATTAATTTGTAACAAGAACAGAAACTTTTTTTTTAACAAAGCGGTTTATTTTGTTCTTCCATATTACTAAAGTTACAAACTAGCAAGAGGAATTTTATTTTTAAAAAACAGTTTCATTCCAAACTACAAAAATATGAATGTTTAACAAAAAAGTTATTTTTTTAACCAAGAAGATTAATTTTCTTAAAAAACAAATAAATTATGTGTCAACAAACTACATCAATGTTTAATCAAATAGTTTAATTCTCAACTAAAAAATGTAATGCATTAACCAAAAATTGAATATTTAAATTTTGAGTTAAAAAAATTAATATTAAACCAAAAATGAAACCAATTTTAAAAGACACACTTACATTTTCAATCAATGAGATAAATTTTTTACAAAAAAAGACTAAATTTATAATAAAGGATTTCAATTTTCATCTAAGTAATCGAATGTTTAACTAAAAAAAAATGTAAGCCAAATAGTTCATTTTTCAACTAAAAAATATAAATATGGAACGAAAAATGTAATAATTAAATTTTCACTTGGAAAAATTAATTTTGAAACAACAGAAAAAGAGAATTTTTAACAAATTGTTTAACTATTCAACGGAAGAGAGGAATCTTCAACAAAAGACTTACGTTTCAGCAAAGTAGTTAAAATTTCTAGCAAATTGTAAAAATTTTAAGCAAAAAAGATGACTTTAATAAAATAGTTTAATTTTTAACAAAATAATTAAACTTGCAACCATAAAATAGAATTTTTAACGAAGAAAGATGAATACTGAAAGAAAAATATTATGGTAGACTTTTCAACAACAAAAAAAGTAGTTTTTGACCGAGAATAGTTTGATTTTCTTATTGGTTTCAATTAATTTGGTTAAAAGTTAACGAAAAATCGAGCCTCAAAGACCGCTGCCCGCGCGGTGTATGGAACCGCACGTCCACACATCCATACAAATTTGTCACTGTTTGCTCAAATGAGGGATAGGCGTAAAATTTTTCTGAGACTTTCACGTTTCCTACACTGGGGTACCCTGGACATTGTTTAACAAACCGCATATGAGCTTTCAATTGATATTACTCACCAATGACACGCAGAACCACACGTTTTCCACCCAGTTCATCAAAAGCACAACTGAAACTAAAGCTCCTCAAGACGGCAGCCTCGAGGAAGGCCAGTTGATGAGGGATTCTCAAAAAAACACATTTGAATCACGGTGCGGTCTGTGAAACCGCACGGCCACAGTTAGGGGATATATAGCTAAAAGCCAGAAGCAGAAAGGAAATTTGATATCTCTTGATCTGCTGAAGAAACAGTGGGCTGAGCACTATTGAGTCAGCAGTCAGCGCACGTGTTGAGGCCATTATCATTATTATTATACCTCCCTCTATACACACACTGCAATCGTCATTTCATTTCAAGTTATATACTTATATCAATAAAAGCAATAATTCAGCTCACATATTTACATTTCAATATACTTTTCTACTGTTCCCAATTTTATTCTCTGTAACATCATATATCTTAATAGCGAACACCCTTTTTCTATAGAGTTTAGCACACCCTAAGAATTATCTCATCCTCGAAGAAGGCTAAAATTGAAGGTCTTGTAATGTTAATTTGAAATCAGAATGAATGTTTACTGTGTTATACAATTTTGTTGTTGTTGTTTTCGTTTTTTTTCTTCAAAAAGGGTGCGTCTAGTGCCGAAAAACTGTCGGGGCTTTAAAAAGGGGTTGATAAATCTTTGATTACTTATCAAAAACCGTTAAATGATTGAGTATAGGTTCCTGTAAAGGTTCTCGTGCGTAAAAGGTCCATGCAAATAATTCCTTAGATATATTTTTGTAAAGTCAAAATTAAGGATGATATCAAACTTTATAGGCTTTAGGACCGATGAGGGAGTAATCCAGCTGAAAATACTTGTACAGGAATCTCGGCGGCTCCTGGACATGTTGCTGGGTGCAAAACTGCACAGGAAACCTGTACACGCATCTTTACGGATCCTGTACAGAATTTTGGTTCCTGTACAGAAACAGGTATAGAGTCCTTTACAGCAACACCACTTTACTTCGCAAAGGAACCTGTACAGAAAACTACACTCGATCATTCTAAGATTCCTTCTTAGGTACAGGTTCCTTTGCAGGAGAACGTACAGTTTCATGCACCAAATTCTTGTGCAGGAACGTCGGAGGATCGCGGACATTATGCAGGACACGTACCTACACACGAACCTGTACAGGGTATCTTGAAGTTTCCTGTACAGGAATTTGGCAAATAAACCTATATATGCTTCTGCAATGGAACCTACGCCGACAAAGAAACGTTTGAATAATCAAGTATCGGTTCCTGCACAGGTTCCTTTGTAAAGTAAATAAAATAAATTTAGGTGAGTTTTCTTTACAGAAGCGCATATGGGGTCCTTTACAGAGAGCCTCAATTAACTTCTCTAAGGAACCTGTACGGGAAGCTATGATCGGTGATTCAAAGATTTTTTTAAAGTGCAGGTTCCTTTGCAGGAGTATGTACAGTTTCCTTCACCATATTCCTGTACAGAAGCCTTGGAGGTTCCTGTACATGCTACAGGACGCGAACCCACACACGAACCTGTACAGGTTACCCTGCATGTTCCTGTACAGGAATTTAGTGAAAAAACCTGTACATGCACCTTCAATGGAACCTGCAACGACAACGGAACATTTCAGTGATCGAGTATAGGCTCCCGCACAGGTTTTTTTGCCAAATAAACTGGAGCTTTCTGTAAAGGATTTTATAAGTGTACAGAAACCAAATTCCTGCAGATGAACCATCAAGATTCGTGTACAGGTTTTGTGTGCAGGTCGCGTCTAAAAACATTTCCAGAATCCCACATGAAACCTGTACAGGATTTTTCATATGGGAACTCCCTCATTGGTCTTGGAGTCTTTAAAGCTAGATATCACCCTTACTTTATTACACTCAGTAACATGTTTGCTTGAATTCTTATCATAGAAAAAAACAAATTTTCTATTTTAATTAAAAAAAAGTTTACTTAATTTTAAGAAATGGGAAATATTTATTTTATTATTAAAACAATTGATTTTTGTAGTACAATTTCTTGGATTTAAACAAAAAATCGGGTTTAAAGAACAATATATTGGTTTAAAAACTGTTTATTTCAATGTACATAATTATCTATTTAATTAAAATATAAAAAATAAATAATAATTCATCAAACAATTCTCTTTCAGGTTAAACAATTAACCATTTGCTCAAAAGTGATCTTTTTTTGGTTGAAAGTTCACGTTTTTCGTGGAAAATTCATGTGACTTAAAAATTCAACAATTTGGTCTACAATTTAGCTATTTAGCTGAAAAATAACTTTTTTGTTAGATAATCATATTTTGGGGTTGAAATTCATTTTGATACATAATTAATATTTTTTGCTTCAAAATATAAAAATTTATTTAAGAATCCATATATTTTGTTGAAAAAAACAATTTGGTTGAATGTTGAACTTTTTTGTTAAAACTTACTCTTTATATGATTCATCAGTGCAGTTGCAAATTGAACTATTTGGACATAAATAAACAATGATGTTGAAAATGCAGCTGTTTTGTAGGAAATTAGTCTTTTAGGATTGACACTTCAACAATTTCGTAGGAAATTTAACAATTTATTTGAAAAATGAATAATAAATTTCATTATTTTCGGTTAAATTTGGTTTTACGAGTAGTTAAAAAAATCAATGGTTTAGTTGAATTTATAGGTATTGTGTTAAAAAATCATTTTTTTGACAAAAAATTAATATTTTGGATTGAACAATTTTGTTGCTGTTGTTTAAAATTAAACTGTTTGAAGCTTTGGATAAAAAATTTTTTTTCTTTAATTCATAATTTTAGTTGAAAATTTGTTTGTGTTGGTATAAATACAACTATTTGGTCAAAAATTTATTTATTTATCTAAAAATCATTTTTCTTCGGGTGAAAATTAATTTTTGTTTTAATTGAAAATTTCAATATTTGTTTGGAAATTCATCTTGCTTGATTTATTTTAAATATTTATTTGAAAAATGAATAATACATTTTTGATTTAAAATTAATCTATTGTTTTAGAAAATTAGAATAGTTGATTGAAAATTAAACTTATAATTGAAAAAATAAATAATAGATTTTTGTTCAAAAATTACACTACTTTATTAGAAAATTAAACTATTTATTTGAAAATTATCTTTCTTAGTTAAAAGTTAAAGTGTTTGGTTGCAAATGTATGTGTACTGTTGAAAAATCGTCTTTTTTCAATAAATTAATCTTCTAGATTAAAAAATTGTCATTTGAAAATTCAATTTTTGGTTGAAAATTAACGATTTTGTTAAAAGTTGAATCAGCATTTTGAAAATTTAAATATTTGATTAAAAAATAAACTTAATTGTTAAAAATTATATTTTCTGTGAATTTTGGGCAAAAAATTAATTTTCAACAAAACAGGTAAGTTTTCAGTCAAAGAGAAGAGCGTTAATTAAACTTTTATTAAAGAGTAAACTTAACTCTCGATCACGCCGTTAAATTTTTAATTAAGAAATATTAATTTTAAATAATATAATTCAACTTTCAACCAATAAGAAGCATTTTCAACCAAAAATATGAATCTTTAAGAAAAAAATTAAATTTTCATTCATAAAACATTTCAGTGTGATTTTTTAGCCCACAAATATTACTTTTAAACAAAATGTAAATTTTCGCCGAAAAATTGGAATTTTCAATAAATAAGGATGACCGCTCAACAAAATCTTAACTAACTATTCTATGATTTGTTCTATGTTTGGTAGTTCTTTTTGGTGGAAAATTAAGCTTCACGGTTGAAAAGAAGTTGTTTTTTTTATTATAGGCTAATTTTTTTAAACAAAAATTCAACAAAATTTTTTGTTAAAATTTTGTTATTGGAATTTTATCTCTTTGGTAAAAAATTAATTATTTTGATTGCACATTTATTTTATTTGCTTTAAAGCATGTTTCTTCAACTAAAATTTACCCTATTATATTTTTGCAGTTAATTTATATTTTTTAATTAAAAACTGATCTATTTTGTTCAAACTTTGTCCTTTTCTGTTAAAAAGTTATTTTTTATGGTCGAAAATTCGTTGATTTGGCTGAAAGTTACTTTTTGTAATGTGAAAGTTAATTTGTTTTTAACTAAGAGTTTAACTTAATTTGTTGTCAAAAATTTTTGTTAGACAATTAATCTTTTTGGTAGAAAATACATGTGTCTGGTTGATGATTTAACTATTGGGTTGAAATTCTATTAAAATTAAAAATATTTGGTTAAAAATTTATATCTTTGGTTGAAAATTAGATTATTCATTAAAAATGCATTTTATTAAATACAAATTTAAACATTTCATTTTTTTGTCGATTTTTTTCGGAGATCTATTTTGTTGAAAATTTGTGTTTTTTTTCGTTGGAAATTTATCTTCAGTATTGAAAATTCAAATATTTGTTTGACATTTTTTTTATTGTACATACATGATTTTATTTAAAATTTATTTCATTTACGTGGAAATTTAAACCAATTTTGTTGAGTATTCGAGTCTTTTATAAAAATAAATTTTTTTACTGAAAATATAGCCTTTCATTTTTACTAGAAAATGGTAGAGAATTTCCTTTTTGATTGAAATTCATGTTTTGGTTTTGATAAATCAACATAATTATAAGTCTTTTTTGGCAAAAACATCAATCTTCTTGGTTAAAAATTAGTCACTTATTAACAATTTATTTTTTGTTGAAACTTAAATTACTTTTTTTTTTAATCGTTTCATTTCCTTCTAAATTAATCTATGTAGCTGAAAAATTGATTGCACAATTTCCAGTTAAAAATAAAAGTACTTTGTTTGAAAATTTGTAGTCTTTGTTAAACTCAACTGCTTTTTATTTTAGTTCAAATATTCTTTGTTAAAATATCAACTGTTTCATTTATCGTTGACAATTAATTTTTTTATTGACCTTTATTCAAGCCTAAAAAAGATAAGTTAAACAAAATAGTGGAGTATTTAGACAAAATTATATATAATTTTCACAAAAAAAAAATGTTAACCAAATATACGAATATTCAAGAAAATTGTTCAATTTTGAAACCAGAGAGACCAATTACATACAAAAAGGATGATTTTAAAACCAGAAAACTTTTAAATTTACATTTAGAACGAAAGAAATTAATTTCCAACAAAAATCATCAATTAAAAAATACAAGTTTCATCGAAAGATTCAAACATTCAAATAGTTACATTTTCAACAACAAAAATAGTTCAATCCAGAAGATTAACTTTCTATCAAAAAGAAGATTTTTAAAAACAAAATATATGCACTTTCAACCAAACAGTTGAATTCTAACTAAAAAGAAAGATTTTTAATAGAATGGTTAAATTTTTCAAATAAATAGTTACATTTTTTAGTCAAATATTCTAATTTTTCTAACAAAGGGTAGTTTAATTTTCAACCAAAAAATTATTATTTACTTTTCCAATAAAACGTTTAATTTCCTATAAAATTTTTAAAGTTTCTGTCCTAAAAGACTATTTCTAGAAAACACCTGACTTTTCAACAACAAAGTTAATTTCTGTCAAGATATGGTTCACTTTTCAAATAAGATTGTGAATCTTAAAAAAAATAAAGTATTAACAAAAAAGTTCATTATTGAACAAAATCGTTGCTTTTTCAACAAAATATTTAAATTTTTAAACAATTTGTTTAAGTTTGATGCAAAAAAAGATGAATTATGCACAGAACGAAGTAATTCCAACCTTGAAATATGATTATTGAACAAAAAAGTTAATGAATTTTCCATAAAAAGTTGAAAATTCAACCAAAGAAGATAAATTCAGACCATAATAGTTAAATTTTTAACTGGAAAAGATAAATTTTTAAACTAAAATGGGAATAGTTTAATTAAGATGAGATGAATCTTTAGCCAGAAAACTAAATTTCTAACAAGGTAGTTCATTTTTCAACTAAAAAATATAAATTTTAAACGAAAAATGGAATACGTAAATTTTCAATTGAAAAAATGATTTTTGATATAAAATAAAAGAACAAATTTTTAACAAAATAGCCAAATTTTTAACCAGAGAGATGAACCTTCAAACAAAAAATTAATCTTTAACAAAGTATTAAGCATTTTTAGCAAGTGATAAGATTTTTGACAAGAAAAGATTTTTTTTAAAACAAAATTAGTTTCAGTTAGGGCTCCAACGCCCTGTTCTCAATTACATTCTAAGTTAAAAATTAATAATATCGTATTTTTCAAGAAAAAGACTAAAGTTGGCCAGAGAGACGTGCCCTTATGTAATTTTAACCATTTTCCAAAATTTTAGCAAAGTGTTTTGATTTTTTTTTACAACTCATACAAGTATATCAAGGAACATTGGAATAAGTAAGAAATTAAATAATTTGATCAACTTTCATCATGAATAATGTTTATACCAGTGAAGAGAAGGACCCATCTACCAGAATTATTGTGCGGTCTGTGTGACCGCACGGCCACACTTAAAGATTAATCTTTCATCTAAATTAGTTCGATTTATATTTTGAATTTAAAAACAAGAGGAAATCGAGAGAAATGAGATTAGATATTTTTAATGAATTCTCTTGTCGGTAGGACAAATGTTTTATTTGTGCAAAGTGCTTATCTGTTTTGTCAGAAAAGCAAAACATGAGAGAACTTTTATGTGATGTTGAACCTCGACTGACACAATTCCAATAACTGCAACCGGCTTAATGCAGTCTTTTCTTGAATTTATTTCATAGGAAGTAATAGAGCACTTTTCAAAAAACAAACGCAGCCATAAAATGGAAAATAGGAAAAACAGAGACAAGTAATTAAAAACTTTACGAATTTGAAGTGAACTCATACACAATGCTTTTTATTTTTAATTTTGATATTCTGTTGGTGCCTGGTATTTCTATTCTATAATAAACCTTTCTAAATTTTTACTGACTTATCAAGAAACTAGTTGAATTTTCAAATAGAAAAGGTTTATTACTAAACGAGATGCATTTTTAATAAAAAAATTAACAGCTCGCTTTTTTGAATTAAAACTCTACTTTAACAAAATTTCAAATATAAAAAAAACGAATTTTAAACCAGTTGGATTGATGTAAAAAGGACCAATTTTTAATAAAATAGTTCATCTGCCAAGCTTAAAAGTAACATATTTTAGAAAATGGTTCACTTTTAAGCCGAAAAAATGAATTTTTAAAAATAATCTTATTCTTCAATCAATAAAAATAAACTATCAAAAATTAGTTTAATTCTCAAATGAAATCTTTTAACAAACTACATAAGTTGTTAAAATTTGAAGTTAATTTTCAATCAAGAAAGATGAATTTTCTAACAAATAGTTACATTTTCAGACAAAAAATTAATTTTCACCAAAAGAAAAAAAATTTGCAAGCAAATTGTTCAATTTGGAAACCAAAGAGACTAATTATGCACAAAAAGGTTAATTTTTAAGAGAGAAAACATAATTTTTTAACAAAAATTTAATTTGGAAACAAATCGTTAAAATTTAAAATAACTAATTCAATTTTCAACAAAATAGTTAAATTTTCAATCTAACAAATTAATTTTCAACTGAAATGATGAATCTTAAAAAAAAGCCTTTACGAAAGATTTCAATATTCAACCAAATAGTCGAATTTTTAACAAAAAAAAAAAGATTTTTTAATGCAGACGATTATTTTTTTAACTAAAATTTTTATTGGCATAGTTAAATTTATGAAAACTATATTTAAATTTTTGACCAACTATTATAATTGTTTAACAAAGCATTTTAATTTTCAACCCAAAATTTATTACTTATTTTTCAAATTAATAATTTAATTTTCTACGAAATTTTTGAAGCTGCAATCTTAAAAGACTCATTTATGTCCTAAAAGTTAAATTTTCAACTAAAATGAGGATTCTTAAAAAAATTAAGTTTTAACCAAGAAGTTAAACATTCAACTAAATAGTGGAGTTTTCAACAAAAAACTGAATTTTTAACACATTGTTTAATTTGGAAAAGAAAAAAACGAACGTTAAATTGTCGATCAATTTGTTAAATTTTCAAGCCACATAAATTTTCCACCAAAAAGTTGAACCTTTAACTAAAAAGCTTAATTTTTACCCAAAAACGGAATAGTTCAATTTTTAGATAAAAAATTAATTTTCACCCAAAGACAAAAATGGGCCATTTCGAAGCCAAAGATACCAATTATGTGAAAAACGGTTGATTTTTAAACCAGAAAACCTAATTATTTAACGAAAAGTTAAGTTTTTAACTAATGGTTGAATTTCCAAATAAATCATTAAATTTCCAACAAAATAGTTAAATTTGTAACAACAACAAAATTTTTTAAAACTAAAATGACGAATCTTACAAAAAATGGAGTTGCATCAAAAGATTCAACAATCAAATAAATATAGTTGATTTTTTAACAAACAACTTTTTTAATCCAGAGGATTCAATTTTTACCAAAAAAGAAGATTTTTCAACAAAATACATGAATTTTCCACCAAACCGTTGAATTGTTAACTCAAAACGATCATTATCATATAAAATAAATAAATTTTTCAAATGAATAGTTTAATGTTCAACCAACTTTCCTAATTCTCTATCAAAGTAGTTTAATTTTTAACAAAAAAATAATTATTTATTTAAAAAGAAATTATTTAATTTTCTACAAAACTGTTGAAGTTTCAATCCTAAGAGACTAATTTTCTATAAAGTAGGTGAATTTTCAATAATAAAGTTCATTTATGTCCTGAAACTTAAATTTGCTACTAAAATTTCGAATTTAAAAATCATTAAATTTGAACAAAAAAGTGCAACATTCAACCAACTAGTGGATTTATGAACAAAATACATGATTTTTTAAACAAATTGTATCTTTTTGGAGCAAAAAGACGATTTACGTACTAAAAAATTATATTTATTACCAAAATATGATTATTTAGGAAAAAAGTTGATTTTCAGCTAAATAGTTGAATTGTCGACCAAATTGTTGAATTTCCAAGTCACACGAATTTTTCACGAAAAAGTTGAAATTTCAACTAAGAAAGATGAATTTTCACCAAAATAGTTAAATTTTTAACCAGAAATGAAATAATTTAATTGCCAGTTTAAACAATTTATGTTCAATGAAGCATTAAACGAATTTAAATGAAAATATTTAAATCTTTAACCAAATAGATGAGCATTCAACAAAAAAAAAATTAATTTTCACAAAGTAGTTGAATTTCATATAAAAAAGATGACTTGTTGACAAAATATTTGCATTTTTAACAAAATAATTTAATTTTCAATCAAATAATAGAATCTTCTTCCGAACGAATTAAATTAGAAAACAAAAATACAATAGTAGCTTTTTCAATCAAAAAATGAACTTTTACTCAAAAATATAGTTGGATTTTCTTATTCGGATTGAGTTATAAATTTTGTCTGATTACGCAACGTAATTTTCACTTATAACCCCAACTCATGTTTGTTATATTTTTTGCATGAAACAAATAGATGTTTTTATGAGTTAAAATAGACAGATTTCAAACCAATTCATTTTTTTCAAAAGCCAATTTTTTGTTTGAATCGAACAGATAATTTTATAAATTCAAATAAAGAGATTTTAAACAAATGTCTTATTTAATAAAAGCCAATATTTTGTTTGAATTAAAGGAATTAAAACAATTGATTGTTTCAGTCAATAAGGTAAATATTTTCTATTTCCTAAAATTAAATAAACCTTTTTTCAAATGAAGTATCAAATTTGTTTCTTTCTACGCTACACATTCAAACAAACATGTTGCTGAGTATAATAAAGTAGTATCTTCTGGTGTTCTAACACTCATGTATTAAAAATGATATTATTGTGAAAAACACCCACTAAAATGATTTTTATTAAATTTTCAATTCCAGTCTTCAATTCGAAATAAAAATTCAAGAAAATAATCGCTTCGATAATTTTTTGTAAAGTAAAAAGTAAGGATGATATCCAGCTTTATAAGATTCAAGGCCGATGAGGAAGTATGCGAGCTGAAAATTCCTGTATAGGTATCTCGTAGTATCCTAATCATGTTGCTGGATGCGAACCTGCACACGAAACGCTTACACGAGTCTTGACGTCTGCGGATGTAGAAATTTGGTTCCTGTACAGAAATACGCATAGGGTTCCTTTTGAGAAAGCTTTGATTTAAATTTCAAAGGAACCTGTACAGGAAACTATGCTTGGCCATGCAAAGGTTTCTTTGTCAGTGCAGGTCCCGTTGCAGGAGCATGTGCACTTTCCTTCGCCAAATCCCTGCAGAGAAAATTTCAAGATGACCTGTATAGGTTGCTGTATATTTTTATGTTCAGCAACATGTTCAGGATCCTCTAAGGTTCCTGTACAAGAATGTGACACAGGAGACTGTACATACTCCTGTAGAGACACCTGCTTCTAAAAAGGAAACTTCGAATGATCGAGTATAGGTTTCCTGTGCAGGTTCCTTTGCGAAGTAAATTGAGGCTTCCTGTAAAGCACGCCATATGCGTTTCTGTACAGGAAGCGCGCCTCAATTTACTTCGCAAAGAAACCTGTACAGAAACCTATACTTGAGCATTCGAAGGTTCTTTTGTCGGTACAGGTTCCATTGCAGGATCATTTGCGAAATTTCTCCAAAATTTCTTAAAATTCCCGCACGGCAACCAGAAAGATAACCTGTACAGGTTCATCTGCAAAATTGCGTCCAGGAACATGTGCATGGTCCTCTGAGGTTCCTGTATAGGAATTTTCAGCTCGGACAATGTATTGTTAAGCTTAGATAAAATTTATACATAATTTTCTCTTCAAAAAGGGACAAATATTTTTCGCTATTATTTATGAACCACCTTAATGAATAGTCAATTATCTATGAACTACCTTAATGAGTAGTCAATTATCTATCATCCTCATTTCCAGTTCTGCCAGACTTTCGAAACTAGACACACCCTTTTTTGAAAAAAAACCAGTATAAAAGAGCAAACTTTCTTTCTGATTTCACATAACATTCTAAGACCTTCATTTTGAGCCTTCTTCGAAGTTTGTGGATTCTTAAGGGTGTGCTAAGCCCTGTAGAAAGAGGGCGCTTGCTATTAATGTTTATAATGATACAGAGAATAAAATTGAGAACAATGAAAAAGTTTTTTGAAATGAAAATATTTGATATGAATTGTTGCTGTTATTGATATAAGTACATACATTGAAATGACCATTGCAGTGTGTGTATAGAGGGAGGCATAATAATGGCTAATGGCCTCAACACGTGCGCTGACTGCTGACTCAATAGTGCTCAGCCCACTGTTTCATCAGCAGAGAAAGAGAGATCGAATTTCCTTTCTGCTTCTGGCTTTTGACTACACATTCCCGTTGGTCAGATTAATTAGCTTCCATTCAACGATTACCGTCATTTGCTTCCTTATAAAATGTAATTCTATATAACTGCTAATCGAGCAATAAAAAATGAGTCGATAAATTATTTTATATTAGTATAACCACACCCTTAATTAGATTTTCTGGAAAATTTTTATTTGAGAAAATTAATATAATTTTAATATTAAATAAGGCGGCAGATTAAGAGCGTCCCAGAACTTTTGAACTTTTTTCGCGTGATTAATTACACGTTGTTTTTACTCGGCGGTTTTATAATTCGAAAAATAAATGTATTGTGCTGCAATTTTGGGAAATGGTTCAAAATACGTAAGGCCACTTCTCTCTGGCTCAGTTCAGTTTTTAATGTGTTTCAATAGTGCGACTTTATTGATTTTTAACTTGAAATTCAACTAAGAACGGGGCGCTGGTGCCCTGGTTAAAATCAAATTAATAAAATTGTTGAAAATTTGTTTTATTTTTTGTTGAAAATTTATTTTTGGAACTAAAAATTAATGTTCCTAACTGAAGATTAATTTTTTAACTAAAAATTTAACTATTCCTTTTTGTTGGTAAAGAAGAGAATTATGTGAGGAGAGGGTAGGTATGGGAAAGAAGGAAGAGTAGAGAAGGAAAAGTATGGAAAATATGGAGGAATGAGAAGAGTAGAAGGAGGGAAAACAAGAGAATAGACGGGATGCAGAAATAGAGGAAGTTATAAGCAGAGAGAAAGGAAAATAGGGGCGGGGCAGTAGGGTTATTGAGGTGAATTGGGGAGGAAGAAGTGACGAATGCAATGGAAGAGGTGGTGCATATTAGGGAAATTGAGGTAAATCAAAGGAGAAAGGACTTGCTGAAGTGAACCGTAGAGAATTATGGGAGAAGAGGTTAAGTATCGGAAAGAAGATGGAGTAGAGAAGGGAAACTATGGGATATAGGCATAAATGAAGAGAATAGAATTAAGAGAAAGAAGGGGAGATGCGGGGAAGAGAAGTAGAGAAAATTATGGAAAAAGAGGAGGGAAAGTAGGGGGAAGTTCAGGTAAGTTAGAGAGGGAGAAGTGAAGGGGGAAAGGGTGGTGGATAGTAAGAAGAGTGAAAGGATCGGTAACGCAGGGAAATGAAGGAAGAAGTAGACAAAATTATGAGAAGAGAGAAAGGAAACTAAGAAAAGTAGTAGAATTTTTTAGTTAGTTGGGAAAGAAGTGATGATAAAGTAAGAAACGGAGGGGAGGGGGTAGCGCATAGTAGGAAAACTGAAAAAAGCAAAGAAGGTAGGAGTTAAGGGAGTGGAAAGAAGAGAATTAGGAGAGAAAAGGATGGGTATATGAATGAAAAGGGAGTAGATAAGAGAAAGTATGAGAAATCTGGGGAAATGAGAAGTGTGGATATAGGGGAAATGAGAGAAAATAAAGGAAGAAAAAGTAGAGGAAATTACGAGAAGAGAGAAAGGAAAGTAGGAAAATGAGTAGCAGGGGTTTTCCGGTAAGTTGGTCAGGAAAAAGGAACGAATCGAAGGGGTGATTATTATTATTTTTTGAAAAATCAACTGCATATTAAAATTAAATGTTGGATTTTGTAGTGAGTAGGTAAATTAAGGGATTATGAAGAGATAAAGGAAACAGGGGAGATTCGTAGGGATGTCCGGGTAAGGTTTTGAAGGGAAAGGTCGTGAAGTGAGGAATGGAGTGAAAGGGATGATGAATAGTAGAAAAATCGAGTCCAATCAGAAGAGGAATGAGCTGGAGAAGTAGAAAGAAAGAACTATGGAAGGAGAGGTTAAGTTTCGGAAAGAAGGTGGAGTAGAGAAGGGAAGGAACAGGAAATAGGCAGAAATGAGGAGAGTAAAATTAGGGAAAACGAGGGAAAATAAGAGAAGGAAAAGTAGATGAACTAATAAAACGAAAAGAAGGAAAGTGGGGGGGGGG
>NC_046657.1:2568903-2587951 GCF_010883055.1 Belonocnema kinseyi
CGTAATGAAGAAAAATGACAGAAGAAGTAGGGAAAATTATCAGAAGGGAAATATGAAAGTGGGGGAGGGGTGGTTATGGAGGGAGGGGTGCTGAAGTAAGAAACGGAGGGCAAGAGAAAGAGAATAGTAGGGGATTTGAGAGAAAGTAGATAAATATGGGAGAAGGGGGAAAATATACCTATATTATCGATTATTCAAGTTGTTTTGCCTTAGATACCAGACAAATGTTCAACAAACAAAGGGTGGATGAAATGCGATCAGCAGAAGATAAATAAAGTATATTATTAACGATTTTCATTATGCATCGAAAAATGCTATACTCGTATTTATATGTATATATCCGAGCGAGAAAAAACCTGAGAAATTGAGAAATTCTGATATGGAATGGGGCATCAGAAATTAATTCCGAGAACACAGTGAGGTAGCAAAAGTGCTGCTTTTGACGGAGGGCTTAACACAAAGCTGGTTTTCCTCCCTTTTGTTCCGCAACAATGCAATAAAATTTAAGCGAGGCATTTCCATCTTCCCGCCGTCATTATTATCTTCTGTAATTAGGAAATTTGACTTCATTTCATGCTAACATTAGAATAACTTAAAAAATTCCAATTATCCCATATTTGGCTATAAATTTCTGTGTCTCTAAAAATAATGTTTTTATTGACATCATTCTTTTATACTTCAATTTAAAAAACGGCCAGAAATCACAGGGATTGAGGTCAGGACTGTATGGGAGCCGGCGAAGTTTTAACAGGTGGTTGTGCAATTTCTGGCGTTTCACCAGAAATTGCTGCATAAGCTGCAATGAATAGGCAAAGGCTTACATAGAAAAAATTCATCATAAGTTTGTAGAATATAGGTGAAATTTGATGAATTTTCAAATGTTTTGTTTTTATCACACTAAGAAATCGAACAGAAGACATTAAGAAGTTCAAATCGTTCTTCAATATTATTATAAAATCCCTGGAAGTTTTTGCCTCGACTTTATGACTATGCAGATATTTTACGCTAGTGCGAGTTCCTCGTAAAGTAAAAATCGTGACTCGAGAATAACTTTTAAGTTGTATAAAGAAAGGAAGGATAAAAGTAGAAGAAACTTCGAAAGTAAGGGTCGCTTTGAAAAGATCATGTCATAATAAAAAAAGTAATGTTCTTCTAAAAGTTTTATGATCAAATTCGACGTTTAAAAAATTTTAAATACAGAAAAAATATGAAAAGAGCCTACAGCTTTTACTATAGTTACTCGCATGAGAAATAATATTAATAATTTATCAAATAAAAAGTGCCTAAATAATTGAAGAATAAAATTATTCAAATTTATAGTAATTTAATTACTAAAATTGATAGGGTAAAATTTAACAAATTATCAAAAATATGATTCAATTTGAATAACAAACGCTCTTAAATGTCTAGATTCAAATTTAAAAAAAAGAATGAACCAAGTTTCTATCATTTTTGTTAATCACAATCAAAAATATATTTTCAAAAATTTTACTGTTGAAACTTTTTTTTTACATTGGAATTAGGATATCTAGAAGAGTGTTGTTCGTATTTAATCCCTGGATTTTTGGTTCCTTTTTTTAACATTTACAAAAATATATTGTTAATGCTTTTTATTGTTACCTAAACAATAAGTAAAAATAAAAAAAATAAAACGAGACAAAAAAAAAGAAAGTAAATTTTATTTGAGTTTTTTAAAATAAATTTAAATTAAAATATTTATTTGTATAACTTTATTCTTAGATCCTTGGTTTTTGTTTGTTTTTAATATTTAAAAAAATAAAAAAAATATATAATTGTTAAAAACGGCTTTGTTACTACCATCCAAATAGTGTTGAATAAAAACCGAAAGATTGGTAGCATTTTGAATCTATTTTTTTTATTTTGATTTAAAAAATCTACTTGTTAAAAAATTTGCTTTAATTCTCTTAAAAAAAGTTTTGTATGAAAATAAAAACGTTGGTAGATTTAAAAAAAATGTTTTTTTTATTGTCTTTAGACATTTTTTTTAAGAACTGAAACTAGAAGGGCGTTTTCTCATGGCCTTCATGTTCTTTCCACTTTTTTTATTATGTTTTTTTTTTTAGTATTAAGTCCAATATTTATGAGTGTTGTGCAAATTTGATCGTTAAATAATTGTATGTTTTTAATTTATAAAAATTTAAGTTTTGAAAATTTTGTTCTTATTGCCTTGAAAAATGTGTTGAATAACTTTACAAATTATTGTAAATTTTTTTAGTGTGATTAAAAAAAATTAAAAAAGGAGAAACTTTTTTTTCATTCCTATTTCTAAGAATCTACTCGTTGGCTATTTTTGTTTATTGTCCTGAAAAGGATGTTGAATAAAAACTGAAAAATTGGTAGATTTAAAAAAATATTTTTTATTGTTATTTACAAGCAAAAAAAAAAAACACTAAGAAAAGTGAGATAAAAAAAAAGAATTTGGATGTGGCCTTTTTCTCTTTTTGTACCTCCTTTTAATTTTATAAATTTTATTTGAGAAATTTATGAGTGTAAAAAAAATAAAATCATAGGATTTCTTTCTTTTCTAATAATTAAAAAAAAAACTATTGTTTGAAAAAATCTTTCTTTTTCTTCAGAAGGGTAGTGAATGAGCAACAAAACGTAAATCGATTTTTCTCAATGTTTTTTTTATTGTGGTTTGAAAACTTATTAAAAATATAAAAAAATAATGAAGGGAAGTTGATTGTTGCCTCCTTTTTATTCCTATTTTGAGTTTTTTAAAATTGAATGGTGACATTTAAAAGAGTGTTTTTTTTTTTAATTTGTTCCTTGGATTAAAAAAAAAAAAAATTTTCACATTTCTTTTTTTGATTTTTCAAATTTGGATCGAAGCATCTAAGGGTTTTGTTCAATTTTATTTTTTGGTATTTTTTTTTTGTATTTTTTCTTCATTATTTTAAAGATTTTCGATGCTAATATTCACTTGGAAGTGCATATGAACATGCGTGGAAGTTGATATCTGAAAATAACCTCCCCCTTAAAAATCCGATAACGTAATAACATTGCGTCGCTTTTCAGCCAGCACGTCACTCACCAGCAACGAGAGAATTCGAACGTTCTATAAAAAAAGCTATAAAAAAGCCATTTTTTTTCTCTGCTCAAGATCATTTCCGAGCGTACTTGATTTGAATTCGAGAATTTATTATCTGGCAAACTTCCGGACAAAAATGTAATGTTGTATTTACTATATTTGTCAGAGCGAAGGGTAATATTTTAGAAATTTTTTTTTTTAGGAATTGAAAGACCTTTTGTTTTTTCTTAAAAAGCCGCCGTGTAAAATTGGTTCGAGACAGAAGAAATGTTCTCAGGCACATTTCCAAATCCCTCGATTTTGGGTTTATTTTTTTTCAATATTTATAAAAATCTATTACAAATGTTTTTTTATTGAGACCTTTCAAATCATTTTATTTTTTATCTCCCTTTTCTTAGCGTTTTTTTGCGAATTACAATAAAATCAATATTGATATATCACAATAAACAAAATTGACCTATGAGTAGATTTTTGTAAATATTAAAGAAAAAAAATAAGAATCCAAAGATTGAATGTGGGCAGCACTCTTCTCAAATCAGATTTTAAAAGAATGAAAATGAAGGCAATATTTAAATCCTTTTAACTTTTAAAAATTTTTTTTTAGATCAGTCAAAAGACGTTTACAAAAATCCACAAAAGTTTCGGTTTTTATTCAACATCCTTTTCAAGGAACTAAGAAATAAATTTTAAATAAGTAAATTGTGTTAGTAAAAAAAAAAAAAATAATCCCACGACTAAATTTGGACAACACTCATAAATGTCAGAAATCATATTTAAAAAATCAAAAAGTTTAAAGAAAAAAAAGTCAGCCCTCAAATCCCCTTGATTTAAAACAATATTTTTACATATTTTTCAAACTACAACAAAAAAATATTGACAAAAATCTATCTACTTTCTGATTTTCATTCTACACCATTTTAAAGGAAAGACAGAAAAAAATTTTAACACGAAAAAAAAAGTTTACAAAAACCTATTAATGTTATTCAACACATTTTTCAAGACAATAAAAACAAATTTGTCAATAAATAGATTTTTGTACAATAAAAAAGAAAACAATAATCCAACGATTAAATTTGGAAAACACTAATACATGCTCTAATTTGAAATTATAAAAAGAAAAGAAAAAAAGTGCAAAAAAGGAAGTCAACTTTCAAACATTACTCATTCTTGTTTTTCTTTTCTTTCTTTTTACTTATTTTTTAAATCGAAATAAAAAAATAGATACAAAATTGGACCAATCTTTCGTTTTTTATTCAAAACCCTTTTTATGCTAATAATAAAGCCTATTTTAACACAACGATTTTTGTAAATATTAACAAAAAATAAAAACCAAGAATTTAAAAATCAAGTTTGAACAAAATTTGATCACAAAACTTTTAGATAGAAAAAATGTTTTAGGAATGCGGCATTTTTCATTAATATTATACTAATAAGGGATTTTGTTTAAGCGCTTAATTGATTTTATTTTATTATAAAAAGATGAGTTTGACGGTCTTTATAAAAAAAGCACTAATAATCACTTGCATCTTTACTTTGCATTTGCGCGATTGTCGCGGTTATTCCCTTACGCTACGCGTCTTCCTAAAGAAGGAAAGCAACACTGAGCCAGTGCTCCCAATTTTGGGAACGTTTTGAACTGCGCTTGCGTCGCGCCGGTATGCCCGGATTCGTTAATGTTAGCGCGCTGACTTTGAATAGTGTAAATATTGAAATTTAATATTTATCATAAATAATTATTGGGACATACATAAAAAGTAATTCCTTAATCCTATAATAAGTCTATGCCGAGTTTGTTATTTAAATATTTCTATGTCCAACAGTGTGAGTTAAAATCACATCATTAAAATTGCCAAAAATATTAAGAATTTTGTTTTTTCTTATATCAAAATTAATAACGTTTTTTTAAAAAACAAAATCACATTATTTTTTTATCTGTTACCCCAAACTTCCATTTTAGGAGTAAGAAATTACTTTTTATGCATTTCCCAATAATTATTTGTCATGAATATTAAATTTTGAAGCGCTGGCTTCGTTTCATGCCACGTTCCGATTAGTCGGAATTTTACGATGAAAAAGCGCGGTTAATTTTAAAATGTATAAAAATCTGAACACAAGAAATAGATATAATACACTCAGAAAAATTTTTTTATTCGCACAACAAAATAATTTCATTAGTTTTTATGCAAACAAATAATACCTATTTTCTACAGAAAATTGATTTCTCAACCCAAAAAATATGAATTTTGCAGAAAAACGTTAATTTTCAACCAGAAAAATTAATTTTCTACCTAAAAGACAAATTTTCAACAAAATAAATAAATTTTCAATCAAATAGTTGAATTTTCAATTTAAAATATCAATTCTCAACCAAAAATGAAATAGTTACATTTTCAGTTAAAAAAATTAACTGTCAACCTATAAAATCAAATTTTTAATAAACTGATGAATCTTTTCATGAAATAGATGCATTTTCTCAAAAAATAATAAATCTTTAAAAAATAGATTTTTGAAACAGTATTTCAACCTTTAACTAAATAGTTGATTTTTCAAAAAAAAAAAAAATTAATTTACATCGAAAAATGTAATTAATGATATTTTCAATGAGAAAGATTTAAATTTCACTAAAAAACAGGTGAATAAAATTAAAAAACATAAATTTTTTAAAAAATAGTTCAATTTTCAATGAAAGAGATGAATTTTTAACAAAAATGATGAATCTACCTGGCAGAAGCATATTTACAAAAAAGTACAAAAAATTTAAACTATTTTCATAGAAATCTACAAATAAGTACAATAAATTACAATCAAATTGCAGGAAAGTACAACTTGTTTTTGTGATTGAGACAAATTTTGTACTTTTATATTTTTTTGTACTTTTTGTATTTTATTGTAGTTGTAATTTTCTACAACAATTCACAAAAAATTATGACAAATATTGAGTATATTCTGATAAGATAATTTTAAATTAAGATCCTTTAAAGTTTTTAAATTCATATTTTTATTCACTTAAATATTTGATTTGAAAAAATTATTTAAACCTTTTTCAGAAATCTAGTAATAATTTAGTCATCTTGGGAGTCGAATATTTCGTGCAATTTTTTTAAATCCTGAAAAATTAAAAAAAAAACTTAAAATCATGCGATCCTTTTTTGAAAATTTTGGAAACCTTATTCAATATTTATTAAAAATTAATTTTTAAAAATTGTTGTTAGTTTTTATAGTAATTTTGATATACATTTTTTATTTGTGTAAAACTTTTAAAAATACTTAAAAAGCTTATAAATTTTGTGTTCGAAATCTTGAAAAATCTACATTGCCTTTTAAATGGTTTGAAATCTTTCGACGCTTTACATTATTCTGGAATCTTTTCAAGACTTCCAAATATATTTGAAACTTATTAAATTATCTCACAAATTAATAATTGTTCAATTGCTATATATTAATAAAAACAAAGTTTTTCAAAAATCTTTTCAAACATTCTCTTGCAATTAATTTGTCAAAATAAAAATAAAAATTTTTTTGGAATTTTTTATAATAAGTTAGCTAAGATTAAAAAAGTTTCTTTGTGACGTTAAAATAAAATTTAAAATTTAATAC
Organism: Belonocnema kinseyi; assembly: GCF_010883055.1. Taxonomy (NCBI): domain Eukaryota; kingdom Metazoa; phylum Arthropoda; class Insecta; order Hymenoptera; family Cynipidae; genus Belonocnema; species Belonocnema kinseyi. The sequence goes on from NC_046657.1 coordinate 2,575,553, forward strand.
TTTATGGTCCATTTTTTAAATTTCTACAAGTAGAAGTAGGCGTATAAATGTATATATAATTCATTTTTTTGCGTTATTTTGTTCTAGCTTAAGTTTTACTTTTCATGAAAAATTTTGATTTAATTATAAATCTGATTACATCTTGTTGTCTCTCCTTTTATTTCATATTTGTCTAATTTCTTAAAAAGAAACGTAGAAAGGGTTATTCTTATTGAAAATTCCTTTTAATTTAATTTTATTCTATCTTTATATTTCTTGGTCAAGATTTAGATTTTTAGATTTTTTAACTTCAGGTGATGAATAATCTTACAAGTATTTATATAAAAAAAACTGTAAAAGGGGTTATTCTTTCGGAAAATTCCTTTTAAGAAGTTAGTCCATATTTACTTTTCTAATTTTATTTAGTTATATTTCTTTATTCCTGGGCAAAGATTTTGTATCTTAGATTCTTTAACTTCCAAGCTTCTTAAATAATTAAACTTTAATTTAATTATTTATTTGAGTTTTTTAAATACGAATTTCAAGTTTTAGAAACTTATTTTTCAAAATTTTTCTGTTATTCTCAGAAAATTTTGTTTTTTATTTAATAACTTTATAGTTTATCTTGAACATTTGTATTTTGAAAAATCTGAAAAAGGGGTTAATCTTCTAGAAATTTTTCTTTGGGCAGTGGAATTGAGGGAGGGAGAATTTATGGAAGGAATGCAGCTATTTCGATGACCATTGTATTTAAACAACCTCGTATTTAAAAATTTATTTATTTCCTCAAAAACTTAATTATTTCGTTTACAGTCTTTTTGTATGTTGAAAATTAATTTTGTTGACTGAAAATTTTAAAATTCCATGTTTGGTTCAACCTATCTCTCCTTCAGTCAAAAATTCAGTATTTGGTCGAAAAATTTAACTATCTTGTTAAAAATATTCTTTTTATTTTCTTCTTTTTTTTTGTAGAAAATTCTTCTTTTAAGTTGAGAATTCAACTGTTGGGTAAAAATTCATTATTTTATTTAAACATTAATTTATTTGTTAAAAAATTTAACTATTTTAAAAGTTTTTTCGTGTTTTGTAAATGAATTTTCTGACTGAAAATACATTTTTTGATTCAAAATTTAATTATTCGAGGTTTGTTTCATCATTTATCTTCTTTAGTTGAAAATGCAGCTATTTGGTGGAATATTTAATTTTTTAAAAATATATTTGTTTCATTAAAAAATTGTTCGTTTTTTTGTATAAAATTCATTTTTTGAGTTGAGAATTCAACTATTAAGTTAAAAATTAACTTTTTGTTTGTTTTTGAAAATTCATTATTTTATTTAAAAATTAATTTATTTGCTTACAAATTTAATTATTTTGTAGAAAGTTTTTATACTTGTGTCGAAAATTACTTTTTGCACAGAAAGTTTAATTATTCCATGTTTGTTTTAAAATTTATTTTCTTAGGTTAAAAATTTGGTAAAATTTATCTGTTTTATTGAAAATTTGAACCACGCTTTTTTGTGTAGAAAATTCAACTATTAAGTTAAAACTTTATTTTTTTGGTTAAAGATTCATTATTTTATTTGAAAATTAATTCCGTTGTTTAAAATTTGATTTATTTTGTTGAAAATTGCCTTTTTTGCTGGTAATTAATTTTTTTTAAAACTTATCTTTTTAATTAAGTTTTTTTGTTCAAAAATATTTATTGTTATTCCAATGGCCTAATGAAAATGTTGAAAAAATTATAATTTGACACTTTTTTCAAAAATACAACTTTCGATTGATATTTAATAATAAATTTTGTTTTGCTTACGTCAAATAAAAATATTAGTTTTGGGACATATGTTTGGCTTTGGTTAAATAAACGTAATTTAAATTCAGTAATTCTTACATTGTTGTCATTTTTATTATTCACATAATTTTCATTCTTTGTCTCTGGCCTTCAACTTAAAATGAATGCTTAATAATGTATGTGAATGCGGAAACAATATTTCTTTAATTTTTTTTTGAATTTCCTAATTGGCATTGAGGAAAAACCACAAAAATGCTTTCGAGATTTTCGTGACATATCTTCTTTTAGATAAGGATATTTATTTAACGCCATGTAGAGAGAAAAATTATCATGAATTTTATTACTCATGATTTAAAAATTTTCCAATTACAAATGATAAATTTTAAACAAAATACATTAATCCTCAACTGAACAGATACATTTTTTAATGAAAAATATAATTTTTAAAGCAGTAATTAAAATTGAAATTTGAAATTGTTTTTTTGTTCACAAAATGATTGAATGATTTTCAATTAAAAATATTAATTTTCAACCCTAAATGAAATGGTTATATTTTTAGTAAAAAAGTCATTTATTTTCAAAATAGAAATGCATTTTCTACATATTAAATAAATTTTCAAACAATGAGGTGAATTTTCAATTAAAATGATGAATCTCGAAAAAAATGAATTTTGCGGAAAGGATGTCACCACTCAACTAAAGGGTTGAATTTTCAACCAAAAAATTGGTTTATTAAAAAATAACATTAATTTGTTGCGCAAAAGATAAATTATCAACAAAACACATAGATTTTGCACCAAAGAGTTGAAATTTTTACTTTTAAAGGAATAAATTTAACCAAAAATGGAAAAGCCACATTTTCAGATAAAAACATTAATTTTAATTAAAAAAAAGAGTTTTCAAAAAATAGTTAAATTTCCAAAGGAATAGTTTAATTTTCTAATAAAGTAGTTCAAGTTTCAACCAAAAATATAAATTTTCAATAAAAAATATGAATGTTCAACAAAAGAGTTAATTTTCAAATAGATGGTTCAAATTTCTACCAACTTGTTGATTTTTTTTTACAAAACAGTTAAATTTGAACAGAAATTTTGAACTTTCAAGAGAAAAATTAACTTACGCCCAAATAGTTGTATTTGCATTTAAATATTCGACTAACGTAAAAGTTAATATTTCAACTACAAAGATTTAAAAAAATCAGAAACAGTTGACTTCAATAAAAAAGACGAATTTGCAACAAAATAGTAGTTAAATTCTCAACCAAAATAGAATTATTTTCAATATAAAATATTAATTTTGAAGCCGAAATTGAACGGTTAGATTTTTAGTTCAAAAATCATTTCTCAAAACAACAAAAAATGAATTTTCAACAGAGCAGTTAAAATTTTATCCATTGAGATGAATTCTCGACTAAAATTATGCGTCTTTAAAAAATCTGCAAGAAAACTATTCAAGATTTACCAAAACGTTAAATTTTTAACAAAAAAAGTTAATTTTTCAAAGAATAACTTTAATTTGATGCAAAAAAGATAAATTATCAAAAAATTACTTTAATTTTCCACCAAAAATTACACTAATTTTCAACAATAAAGTTCAACTTCAATGGTAACATCAATTTTTAATTAAATGTTTCCATTTTTTATCAAATTGTTGCATTTTAAAGCCGAAAAGAACATTCTATAGGAAAGAGATTAATTTTCAATTCAAAAATATGAATGAACAGAATAAGACAGAATTTCAGATACAAATTTTAAATTATGTAATTTAATAAAAATTTAATTATGTAATTTATAAAAAAATAATAACTTTGAAACAAGAAAGACTAATTTCCAACAAATAAAGTTTTTTACTAATGAAAAGAATAAAATTTTTCTCTACAAAAATTGAATTTTCATACAGAAAATATAACTTTTCAGCAAAAAAATTAATTTTCCACGAAACTGATCCATTCTTACCTAACAAAAATGAAATTTAAATTAAGAAGTTTTTTTTTTTTACCAAAAGATGAATATTCTCAGCTAAAAAAGATCAATCTAAAAAAATTGGAAAAGTTACGTTCTCAGTGAAAAAATTAATTTTAAACCAAATAAAGGCTTCTTTACTGAACAATTAAATTTTGAATCGAAAACAGGAACTTTCAATAACAAAAATAAATTTTTAGCAATGTAGTTTAACTTATACCCAAGGAGTTGAATTTTCAATTAAAAAAGATTCATCCTCAACAAAATGGTTCAACTTTGAACCAAAAGATAAATTTTCAAGTTAAAGTATAAATCTTAAAAAAAACATGTTTTGATTAAGCTGATTAAACCAAATCTTTGAAACAAAATAGTTAAACGCTCAAGCAACGAAGAAAAATTTTTAACCAAAAAGTTGCATTAATAAAAATAAAATTGTTGCTAACACAAATGAATTCTCAAATAAAAAAGGTAAACTTTCAAAAAAATATTTAAATTTTATGTTCAAAGGATTTCAGTTGAATTTTCACGATAAAAATATGAATTTCTAAACAAGAAATAAGTTTCTACGAAAAAAAATGGACTTTTTAACCCAAAATGACAAATTTTTAACCAAAAATCATAAATCTTTAACAAAATTGTTGAATTCTCTACTGAATCTGCCTTTTAATCCAAGAAATATTAAATTGTAATAAAACAGATACATTTTTAATCAAAAACGACAATTTTTTTCAAAACGTTGAAATTTCATCGAAAACATATTTCAGTTCATTTTTCAACATCAAAATATACATTTTAAATAAACATTACAATTATGCGAAAAGTTAAGTTTAAAAAAAAACATTAGCATTTTTAATCATATTATGACTTTTAAACAAAATAGTTAAATTTGTAACCAACAGTTGAATTTTTATCCAAGAAAGATCAAAATTCTCTTAAAACAGATGAATTTTTAATTCAACAAACAAAAAAGAAAAAATATTTGAATTTTCATCCAGAAAAAATTTTAGTATGTTCTTCAACGCCTAAATATAAATTTTAAACAAAAAGTAAAAATATACGAAATAGTTAAATTTTTAACAAAAAGGTAGAATTTTCAAACAAAAGGACGACTTTTGAACAAAATGGGTAAAGTTTCAAGCAAACAGTTGCATTTTTACCCAAAAAAGATGCAATAGTTCTACTTAAAAATATAAAATTTTAAATTAAAAAGATAAATTTTCAAAAAAGATATTTTCATCCAAAAAAGATTTTAGTTAACTTATTAGCAACAAAATATGAATTTCAAAATGTAATTTTTGCGTCTCTTATACCGAATTTTCCAAAAATTAAGTTTTAACAAAATTTTTAATCTTATTTTTTACGTTTAAAAGAAAATGTGATCTTCTTATCTAAAAATTATTAGTAACAAATTTGCAGAACCTTTTTTGTAGAACAACTTTCGTCTATTATTTTTTTTTTGGGCCTTGTGTCGTTTTTAAACAAATAAAATATTTTATTTTTAATATTATTTTTTAACGATTAAAGCAAAAATTACGTTTTTGATCAAAAATTATTAATGACAAATTTGTAGTTTTTTTTTGTGTGAACAGCTTTTGATCCATTTTTTTTCTTAGCTTGTGTCGTTTATCAAAAAATTGATTTTTTCACTTTTAATATTGTTGTTTGCAAATAAAACAAAAACGACGTGTCCTATCAATAGGTGAATAATAACGAAATTGTAAATATTTTATCGATTCAAAATTTTTGTTAAGTATTTTTTTCGTATTTTGCATAGTTTGACTGCAAAATGATAATTTAAGTTGAGAAATATTTGTTTTCCTTCAAACTTTAATTGATTTGTTTTAAAATAAAAAAATTATTTTATTAACTCAAAATTGAATTTTTTTATGTTTGTCTGACAATTTGTCTTTTTTAGTTGAAATTCAACTATTTGGTTGAAATTTCATGTATTTTGTTAAAATTGAATCTTTTTTGGATAAAATTAATCTTTTGGGTTCAAAATTCATTGCTCAAGTTTGAACATTGGTTTTCCATTAAAAATTTTTTTTAAATACGAAATTAATTAAATCATTTTTGTTTAAACATCAATTTTCCTTAGTTGAAAATTCTATTTGTTTAAAAATGTATGTATTTTTTTAGCTTTGTCTTTTGTGATGACTAATTTACTTTTTTCGTTTAAAATTCAACTATTAGAGGCTTAAATTTCATCAAATATTTCGTAATTTTTTGTATAATTAGCTATTTTATTTGTTGCGACAAATTGATCTTTTTTAATTGAAAATTCATCTATTTTGTTCAAAACTTGTCTTTTTTTGGTTAAAAAAATAATTTTTGTGTTTGCAAGTTCATTTACTTGGTTGAAAATTTACTTTCGTAAAAGTGAATATTAATGTTTTAACTTAAAAATTTAACTGAATATTTTGTCTCAATTTTTTTCTATATGCAGTTAATCTTTTTGGTCGAAAATTAATATTTTTAGTAGAAAATTCATCTCATTGGTTGAAAGCCGAATTATTTTCTTGAAATTTGATATTTTTAATTGTAAATTTAATTGCGCGGGTGAGATTTTAACTAGTTCTAGAAAAAATATATTTTTTTGAATAAAGGTTTCTCTTTGACTGATAATTCAACAATTTTGTTAAAAATATATTTTTTGCTCAACATTGATATTTTTTATTTGAAAATGGAAATTCGAAAGAGAAAATTCTTTTTTTGGTTTGAAATTTCAACAACTTAGGTGATCATTTTTTATTTCATGTTTGACAATTTTTTATTAATGGAAAATTCGATTTTTTGGTTAAAAAATTAATGTTTTATTACAATGAAATTTTATTCTTTTTGAATTAAACATTATTCACACTTTTTTGTTAAAAATTTAATTTCTTTTCCGAAAGTTCCAGTATTCTGTTAAAAATTCATCTTTTATGGTAGCAATTTTTTCCCCTCATAAATAAAGTTTTTAATCTGTATCAGGAATATTGCTTTATTCCGTTTATAAAAAATTCCACATAAAAATATTTTAAGCTGAAAAATCTGCTACTTGAATGATAATAGTCAGGGAATATCAAAAAATGGTGAAAGAAAGAAAACTAATTTTGACAATTATTTTTTCACCGTGAAAAGCATGTATTATTTAAAATGCAAAAAATCTCCATGAGTTTTAAGGACATGTGATACTTAGAAATTTATCGATTTCAAAATTGTTAGGTCACTCAGCTTTTTTCCTAGAATAATAAATATTTTTTCTTAAAGACTTGGGGCATGGTAGCGAACATGCTAACGGACGTCCCTGGACTCTTTTTTGTGGGTTAATTCGAAAAAATTTAATATTGAAAAATTTTATTAATTTGTGTTGTGTTTAGGAATTAGTATCGATTTTATCAGTGTTAGTTTTCCTCGGCTTTTTTCCCACAATAATAAAAATTTTGCCTTCAAAATCCGGGGAATGATAGCGAACATGCTAACGGACGTCCCTGGACTCCTTTTTTGGGTTAATTCAAAAAATTTAATTTTGCTAAATTGGCTGTGTGTGAATTTTGAGGTTATGTGTGCTATAATTCTCTCCCATAATTATGCTTGAGGGTTATCGCTAGCATCGGTACGACAATTTTTATTTAGCACAATACATTTTATTTATTATCCCTAAAAAAAGTCTGGGTACGTCATTCATAGTATTTTATGGTATCTTCGAATTAAGTTTTTAAACATTTTCATTTTCGTGGAAAAAAATGGAGGGGACTGAACCCGATTTACCACACGAAGAAACATCACATGCCTTTAAGTCTCACATCACTCTGACTTGATGAAGTCAAGCAGACCTCTGGTTCAGATTCAGTGACCCGAAAAATGTATGGGAACCTTGGCTTTCTCCGCTTAAACTTTTTTCGTCGCAATTTGACCTTAGAATGAGACAAATTGCATTTAAAGGAATAATAAATAATGTCAAAAACCACAATGATTGTATGTACCTACAGATAGTAGAAGATTTATAAACAGAAGTACTTTTTGTATGTTAAAAAAAAGTTAATATTTTAGTGAAATAAAAAAACTGGTGCATATATATTGTCTTTAAATAATAAAGATAATAGTTCTAAGCAACAGAATAATAATAATCATGAATTATTATCCTTCATAACCGCGAAATGTTTTTTTCTATTTTTCATTGCTCTCAAATCTGATTTACTTTATGATTTCACGAATAGAAATATTATACAATATTGATATTCATGTGGTTTATGGTATGTTGACTAAAAGCTAAAAAAGTTTACTAATGATTTCAAAAAAAGAGGTCATGATTTCAGATTTCATTTCCTATTTTTCACATGTACTTTTTTATTGCCAAATTCACATTTAATCCCAAAATTAACTCAAAGCTAGCTTTAGCATTTAACATGATTTTGAAAAAACAACAATGACGAGTAAATAATAAAAAGTAAAACGTGGAAGTATATAAATAATCCACCCTCAGTATATATACTAGAAGTTCCTGAATAGACACCAGTTTTAATGTTTATAAAGTCCTCCATTATGTCTGCAATTTGAAAAAATGAGGGTTCTTTATGCTCTTGGGACAACTGTAGTCATAATTCTTAATTTTGCTGGTAAATATATTTCTAATGATTTGAGTCTTTAGTCCCAGAGGGCACGAAATTTGGCGACGTCTTTACGACATCGTTAACACATATTTACGACAACTTTACGATATCCTATGTCCATGTCGTTAAGGTTTCTTTACGATATCGTAAAAACGACTTCTCATCTGACGATGTCTTTACAATATCGTAAAGACATTATAACGACACGGACATAGGATATCGTAAAATTGTCGTAAAGACGTCGTAACGATGTCATGAAAACGTCGCCAAATGTTTTGACCAGTGGGAATATTATAGTCTTATTACAAAATTAAAATTAATCCTTTTCTATTTCTTCTTGCAGAGTTTCGTTTACAGATGGAAAATAATCAAAATCATAATAACCCATTTTTCAATAATAAAGAATATGGCAATAATAATCAGCCAACTCTCCTTCGAAATTCAGACTCCCATTATCAGACAATGGCTATTGTTGACGGTCATGTTAATTATAACATATATCCTAATGGTAAATATATTTTTTAATGTTTTGTCCAAATAACATTATGGGTTCATTACTGAATTAAAATTAATCTTCTTCTATTTCTTTTTGCAGAATTAAGGTCACAGATAGGTTATAATCCTCATTATCATAACCCACAGTATTCTTCTCGTAGACAGCCTATTCTTCACGGAGTTCCTTTAATTGTCCAAGCATCTAATTTTGGCGTACCTTCTTCTACTGGCGTACAATCTTCTGCTAGAGCATTATCTCCTCCTGTCAAAACTCTTCGTGTCAGACCCCATAGTGGTGAACTTCTTCATGCCGGACCTTATACATCTTTCATACGAACTCACAGCAAATTTGATGGAAAAAGTGGGTTAAGGTACACGTTCACCATATTTTCTTTTGGCTATTTTGTAAGGAATCAAGATGACGGTGAATTTATCAAAATACAAGAAATGAAAGCACATCGAGTATTAATATCAATACCCGATGGTCACGTCCTTGGAAAATTAGATGCTAGATTACAATTTTGGGGACTATACGCTATTGTTGATGGAAAGCACGAGCGAGTAACAATGCCCCCAGGAGATATTGGGGCTGAACTAATGGACCCAAGAGAAGTTTTTGAACTTTATGATTTTCGAATATTTGAAGAAGACAAAAGGCCATACAATTTTATTAAAAAGCCATCAAATCCTACGAGTAAAGTGATAAGAAAAGGTTCATCCTCAGGCAAAAATATTTCACGGAAAAAACAGAAGGGTAATCCAGACTGAGGTACATTTTCGTGTTGAACCGCAGATATCTCCGGCGGTCTGCGCTAAAAGCAGCACGTTACAAGCCGATAACGACATCAATTTTACCTCAGTTGCATTCAATCAGCTGTAATCACTCTTTATGTACTTATAATCATATTTTCATCTAGCACATATCTGGTTTGAATCTTTGATTCCTTATATTGAAAAGTGTACTATTATATATTTGGCATTGAATTCATCAGTTCTGTTTAAAAACCCAGTGGGAAAAAAATTTTGCGACGTCTTTACGATGTCGTTAAGACATCTTTACGACATCCTACGTCCATGTCGCTTCCGTGTCTTTGCGATATCGTAAAGACATCTTAACGACATGGACATAGGATGTTGTAAAGTTGACGTAAAGATGTCGTAACGATGTCGTAAAGACGTCGCGAAACTTTGTACCCACTGGGAAGTTTAAAATTCAATGTTATCAAATTGAAATTGAGAAAATACGAACGGCTGCTTTGGTTCCTCACAGTTTGGGAGGGATAACTTTGTATCAATAAAACTCAGGTTTTTTTTACAAAAAATGTATTTTGTATATATCTATTATCATCATCAAAGTTGTCTCTGCTGAGACTGTTCAATTTGTTTTGATTTCAAATTTGAAAAGGAAATTGACTTACTTAAGTATTCTTAATTACGGCTCAGGCTGTATTATTACTACCTTTCCGAAACTTCTGGCACCATTGCCAAAATAATTTGTTATTTCCTTCAAAATAATTTCAGCATTTTTGAAAATGATGTTCCGATTTTTTTTGTCGCGTTCGGAAACCAACAAGACAGAAAAAGATAGAGCTTTTCTGTCTATTTCAAAAGTAGCCTACTTGCATCCTCAAAAGATCTTTTTTTTATATATCAAAAACAAAATACTTAATGCTTATAAATAAAACTGAGGATCTCACAGTTCGTGAGAGATAACGTTGTATCAACAAATATCTGTTTTGTTAGAAAAGAGTTTTTTCTGGGAACGTATCTGTTATAATCATTTTAAGAATAGAGTTTGGAATGCAAATATCTTTTTTAACGTTATCTCTGCTGATACTTTAACTTTAGAAGCCTCTATTTTAAAAGAAACTGTTGCATTTGATTTATTCGCAAATTAAAAAAAAATTGATTTACTTAGACATTTATAATTCCGACTAAGTCTGAACCACTCCTTTCCAAATATTCTTGCACCACTTCATGCTCATGTTTATATTTACTTATTGAACCGGATGTTCATTTAAGGTAAACAATTTTTGCTCAGTAAATTCAGTTTTCTGTAGAAAACAAGGAAAATAACAACAAAAAAGAATGTTAAAAAGTCAAAAACAGAATTCTGTTGGGAAGTGGCGCATAAGGATCCTGAATATGGATGATTAATTAATATATTAATTCATGTTGATCTTATATTCATCAATTATCTATATTTTTAAAATTTTCAATTATCATTTTTTAACTATGTTTAAACAATGAAAAATCAATATTTTGAAAATTGAGATAGACTAGGTCACGTTAACAATGTCTTAATATGACCTTCTTCATGCTTCAATAAAGTTAGGACTGAAGTTTACGATTGCGTCGTTTTTTAAAGAATTATTAAAAATAGTTCTGAATAATTTTATTTTTATTAAAAAAAATAGTTTTTTACTGTTTAATTCATATTTTTTTCATTGAATTTTTCTGTTTTTTGTTCATGAGGATTTTTAATTATGTGAATTATTTCAATTCAATATGTATACTAAGAAAATGTTATTCATAATAACTAAAGCTGAATAAATACAGTTCTTCATGTCTGAAAATATGTTTTACAATCTGTTTAAATCTAAATTAGTAGAAAACTACTAATTGATAGTAGTTCTGCGTATTTGAATTTTTTGCTTTATTTTTCAAAATACCCGCATCGACAAATTTAAAATAAAGCCCATGAAACACATTATAAAAATTCCAGTTATTTGAGTAATAAAATGATGTCTAATATTTTCACACGAGAGGCAATAAACGGGAACAATAAGTATTAAATAAAATACAATTTACAATAGTTCACTTCCTATTTCAATTCTATGTAATTTTTATGAAATTACTTTTTCGAACTTCAAATATTAACACCGATCAGCGGCAATTTCAAAATCTCATTTAATTCTGGCTGTGTACCCGTCGTTAGTATAACCAATTCCTTGCCGTACTTGTCGTACATGATTATACCGATGGGTTTGGAAATTTCAAATTTAGAGTTCGATTTCTATCTTTGAAATTCCCTTTATGGATATCTGTTTTGACTTGCAACTGGTTAAATGATAATCTATAAGAAATGTGTAGTATGCATTCCATGAAACAGATCCATGCATGCAAAGTTTGTAACGCATAGTTGAATGCGCTCAGATTTTTTTCTTTACATAGAGAAAGGTTCGGTAAAACCGTCCCGCTAGCGATGAGAGATTTGCTGCAATTCGGTTTGGTGACACGTCTGCTCTAGATTCGGGGCACTGGTTACCCCAAACATGCGGAGATCATTCGCTTCAAAACGTAGGTGCTATACTTTCCTAAACTGCACAAGCGCGGAACTGTGCCGTAAGCGCCGCGTGTGCAGAACGACTCGACTATACTGTTGGTTAAACTTTTCGGTCTGTTCGGGGTAATGGTTCTCCTGAAATAGTGAATCCGTTACACTAAACAGAAGTGGCACTGTTCACTGTGTGATTGGCGCGACAATTGTGGGTCCGGATGCAATAAGGGCACATAAAATTTTTTCGTGCGAAAACGAAGTCCCCTGGAGGCTTTAGAAAAAATTTTCGAATTTTAATTT
>NC_046657.1:2588051-2609383 GCF_010883055.1 Belonocnema kinseyi
TGTAACTCAATGAATTTCAATTTGTCCATTTTCTTATTAGACATTTTTCATAGTAAAAAAGTCAAGCTTTCTCTTGAGACTATTTAAAAAAAAATCGTAGATGCCTAAATTGCGAAAAAAGTTAAATAACAATTGATTTATTGAAAAAATTGTTTAAACAATTTTTTTGTTATAAATAATAAAATAGGATGAAAGCGTGTAAAAAGCACTTTCCAAAACCCTCATAAAAATTTTAAATCGCGTAATTAGAAAGGAAGTTACAGGCGTTTGAAACTACCCCTGCAGGCATTGGGGTTGAAAATTCACCCCCCCCCCCCTCACTTGGGGAGGGTTGGTAATCCTGGTCTATAAGTTTGTGGATTAACTACTGTTGGGTAGGGGAACATATTCCCAGAATTTAGAGACAATCGAAAAACATGACTTTTTGAGTTGGGGCAGTTGAGGAATAATGCCCCTTAAGTGAGCGGCTGTATCAAACTTCTCTTCATGTAGTTCGTACTGTTTGCAGACGCTTTATTCCTGAGGGCTTTACCCACCAAACAGTACAATCTGAGGAAGCAGAAGTTTCAGTTATTATCTGACAGACTTTTCCGTCAATCATGGTAAACATGATTTCTTACTCTACTTTATAAACAGTACCATAGGTTTCTATTTGACCTGCTTTTAATCGTTTGATTTTCTTTTTAATGTTCTGATGTTCACTTAAGATTCTATACTTTGTCTCTGGTGTAAGATAGATTGATGTAGACAAGCGAGAGTTGGAGAGGAAGTTTGAAGGTTTTCCCGAGCTGGTATCGATTCGTCTGCGGATTGAAGAGAAAGCGGAGCCATTGACATCAAGAATGGACTTGAAGTAGAACTTGTCTTATTTTCTTATTTATACTCATAAGGATTTATTCCGGACGACCCATCGCAACCGTACTTAATTTTGTATCTTGAGTTTCTTACATTGTCAGGTGGTACATTAATTTTTAATATTCTTTTAGCGGTATGATCCAGTAATCCCTGAAGTTGTAGTGTAGCACCTGTTTCTTTAATTTCAATTGCCGAACTTGGTTGATAGCACTTTGTGTAGACATTTGTAATATCCTTATATGGAGGAAGAACGTCAACATTTTTTTCTTTTAAAAGTTTCCTAATGACTTCGTATTTATTTTTAGACAATTTTAAATCTGTATAAAGAGTAAGTGCTTCCATGTCCGCGAATAGCATTGAATTCCCGCTTCTGATTCCCGCACTTCTATCTCTTTTCTGGTTTCACTCAAAACTACCGAAAGCTTCAAAAACCATGTATCATACAAAATGTTAGTCTTGCTGCAAAATGTAAATAAAACGAAAATCAAGAACACGTGAGGATCGCAAAAAACAAATGAGGACCACAGAAAACAATCGAGAACTTCACTTAGCCTGTAGTATACAAAATATTACTTTTGCAATATTATGCAAATAAAACGAATTTCAAAAATAAGTGAGGATGATAGGAAACAAATGAGGATTGCGGAAGACAATCGAGAGCTTAGCCAAGCATATAGCGTAAAAATTTGTTATCAAGGCCACGTGACCAGATTCCTATCTTACCGCATCTTTTTTTATTTTCCAACTTATTTTCACACGAAGCGCCACATCGTGTAGAAACTTTAGGATACTAAATAAGAAGCACTAAGGAAGGTGGGTCCGTTCTTAAATTTCAATAATGATGAAAAAAGCACAAAAAAAATATACATTGGCAAAAAATCTTTTTTCATAATTATACAAATTTAGGACCAGACCCACCATTCTTAGTGGTCCTTGTTTAGTATCCCCAAATTTTTAATTCGATGTGACGCTTCGTATGAAAATAAGTCAGAAAAAAAAGTGTCGGTAAAGTAAGAATCTGGTCACGTGGCCCACTCATCACTTGGCCTTAAATTATTACATGAAAGCACCTCCCATCAGTCGTATGCATCGCCCCCACTCTTTCTGTTCTCTTAGCATCCGGAGAGGTATTGTAGTTCAAATAAATACAATAGATGGCGCTCCTATTAGGTAGGCCTCTTTTGGCATTGTTATGTATTGGCAAAAACGTCAGGCTATAATAGCGAATAGCTCATTTTCAACCAAAGAAATGCATTTTTGTTATCTAAATGATGAATTTTTAATTTAAAAAAACAATAATTTTCAACATACAAGTTTCCTTTTCAACTATGTAAATTTATTTGTAACATAAAAAATTAATTTCAAACTACAATGATGATTATTTAATTGAAATACTTGAATTTGCAACCAAAAAGAAGTATTTTTAAATAAGGAGAATAACTGTCAAAGAAAAAGCTAATTTTCTATAAGAAAAGTCGATTTTTAACAACAAACGTGAACTGTCATCGAAACCATTTATTTTCCAATAAAACATGACAAATTTATATCCAAATTGTTGAACTTTGAACTAGCAAACGTCAATTTTCCAACAAAAAAAGTTATTTATCCTACTGGAACAGTTAAATCTTTAGTTAAAAAATTAATTTTTAACAAACTAATTACATTTTTTAAAAGATATGAATTTGCAATTAAAATGATGAATTTTCAAACAATAAAATTAATTTTTAACAAGTGAATTCAGCTATTAACCGCAAGCAGTTGAATTCTCTCTCTCCAAAAAATGATAAATTCTTGGCAAAAAGTGTAAAAATATGGATATTATAATTTAGAAATATTTCCTTTTGGGAATACTATATTTATTCTAAAAACTACTTAAAGCACTCTTTTTGTTAAATAATATTTAGGCAATATTTAAATAATATTTGTAGTTGTGCATTTGTTAATTAAAATTGTATAAATAATAAAAAATATTGTTATAATGGAGATTTGCTACAATATTAAGGCCAAAGAATATAACTGGGTTTGACGAAAAAATCCAAGTCTTTGTAGTAGAAACTAACAAAGTTATTTCTTTGTTAATTAAAACTGGTAGACTAATAAAAAAGAGCTGTGGAATTAAGATTTTGAACAGTATTAGGACAAAAAAATTACATTAGTTTATTTTTGGCCAAAAACGAAGTCTCTAGAATAAAAACTGGCCAAGTTATGCATTTGTTAATTTAAATGTTGTAAATAGTTTAAAGTCGATGCAAGATATCCAGTTTGCACTGCAAAATACTATTAAAAAGATATTTGCAATTACACCTAAATTTTAAACGCATTTTCTGGATTAAATAATAGCCAAAATGTGAATATGTTGATAAAATTTGTTTAAACAATGACTAGGTAGTCTTTGCTCTTGTTCAATTTCTAATTAAACTTCATTTTACACACATTTTCGGCAAAAAATATCAGTTTTAAGCAACAAGAATTAGCTGTTTCTGCACAAGCTACGTTTATTAATTAAATTATTCATAATAATCGAAAAATATTATCTAATCAACTAATACCGCTAGAGTTTATTTTAAGATAGTTGTTTCACTGATTCTAATTATTAGAGTGCCAATAATTTTTTTTCGGAAAAAACGGCGTTCTTTACAAAAACATGTTTATTTTCTAAATTTTATTTCCTATATAAAAAAAATTTAAAAATAAAAATGTATGCAAGTTAAGTGAACTATCAAACGCCAAACACATCCCATTGATCACCACATACATTTCATCTACTGGAAAATTAGAAACACTGCGTTCTTTTTTATTTTTTATATTAAACGGAGGGTTAAATCTCGATTGATTCTGAGGTACACGAAATTGCGAGCAACCAAGTAAATAAGGACAATAAATTTTTCCCTGAAAAATGTTGTGAATAAACTTTAAGTAACATAAAGTTCGCCTAAGCTTCAATGGTAGCAAGTAGAATCTAGTATAAAAAGGTAGGTAAGATCTCTTCTTAACAAGGTGTACTCCGTCTTTTTTAAATGCTAGATATCGGTAGAACCTTTTTTGTATCACGGAGAAAAATGGACCCAGTGGGCACAAAGTTTGGCGAGGTCTTTACGACATCGTTACGACATCTTTATTATAATTTTACGACATCCTATGTCTATATCGTTAAGGTGTCTTTACGATATCATAAATAAGTCGCATGATCTAAAGATGTCTTGACGATATCGTAAAGACAGCGAAACGACATGGAAATAGGATGTCGTAAAGATGTCGTAGCGATGTCGTAAAGACGTCGCCAAATTTCGTGCCCACTGGGGAAGGTCTGTTTAGCCAAATAAATGTGCTGACAGACCATATTGCAGGGTGGTCTATAGGTCAGCTCTTGAATATGGCTAAAGCGACTATCTCTAGAAGAAAAAAACAAGAGGTCCAAATCGACAATCTGAGAAAGTCGACTCGATTGTCTCAGACCGTCGTCTGGGTCATCTCAAGGTGACTGACCCAATTTATTGTGAAGGGTCGGTTTGGAAATCTCGGATGGTCGATCTGATTTTCTCAGACATTCGACTGGATCGTATTTAAAACAGGTACTTACAGAATAAGATATTTTAAATTAATCCTCAATTGATGCACACACTTTACACGGGAATAGTGGGTAAAAACTTTCTTTTTTTTCAACCGATAGCACTTTGGCGCATGATTGATGCGCAAAAATCAAGCAATTGACCATACGATTGAACCATAATACTGTATGAACATCCCGAAAAGAATACCTTAGTTATCCCTGATAGTGAGTCTGATGTTCTTATTTGTCAGCTTGGCGATCAAATAAGAGTCTTTTAAACCTTTTCCAAACAAAATTTGGAGGGAACGTTCCACCATGTAAAAAGACTGTCTGGCTCTCTAAATTTTGACCATCTAACTTTAAACATCCATTTTTCTCCGTATTCTTTCTATTGCTTCTTTATGCGAGACGAATTTAGGCGACCAAATAATAGACGCGTATTCTAGCTTTTTTCTAACCAAACTATTTTACAATATTGTTATGGTAGCAGTATTTTTAAAGTTGTTGCATGATCGTGTCAAAGAACCTAACATTTTATTTGACTGTTTTATAGAGTCATTGATGTGTTCCTTAAAATGTAAATTCCAGATGTACGTAAAACCTAAATCAGGAATCCTGGATTCTCTGCACCATACTATATGCTCTATTTCATAATTAAACAATATTGGAATCGTTGCTCTTAAATACGTTATTACCACGCATTTGTTTAATTCAAGGGAAGTTTATTATCTAGAAAATAACTTAGTATCATCAGCATACAGGTTAATTTGTGTTTCCTATTCTTAAACAAATTATCCAATTAAGACCCTAGGTTGTTAGGTAAGTTGAGACTGTGCAATTTATCTATCATTATTTTGTAATTAACCTTATCGAATGCTTTGGCAAAATCTAAATAAATGGCATCCACTTGATATCCCCCTATCAGCGCTTTTGAAGTATATTCTGTAAATTCGGCTAAATTTGTTACAGTCGATTTTTTTTAGATACATTTCATAAACTATTGAAAAATTGCACACGATTTAAATTGGCCCATATTACAGGTTTTACCTATTTCAAGGCCAGATTGTAAATATATTAAAGAGGTTTCGATCACTCCGGATAGCAATCTTTAATCAAAAAGCTAGGAATTCTATCCATACCTGTTGTGTTTTTATTATTCAGTCTTTTTATAGCCTCTTCAACTTGTGCGGGTGAAATTTTAACACACCCATCGGGGTAATCTGAACTCTTAGATACTTTGCACAATCTCTCACCTCCGACATCACTATATTGTTAATATAAAGACTACCGAATAAATCTGCAAAAGAATCAATAATATCAACTTCCTTAGATAACTCTATACAATTATATGACACTATACCTGGAATACGAGTCTCATTCTTTAGTTTAGATGTTATATTCAAGATTTTACTTGGGTCATCTTTTAAAACCTTTTCCGCATACAAGATCCAGTTTTTATAATCTGTTTAGGAAACATCTAATTCTTTAGATTAAATAGACGTATCTACAGCCATTAAAACTTCCCCATGCATTCTTCCCTGCCTATCATCACAATAACAAATAAATTTTGACCTTTAAATAATTTACTAGAAAAAATTCTTGAGTTTAACCATGTTTCTTTAAGTCCTAGTACTCAAGCCTCTCATAGTTTAATAATAAATACTCAATACTTTTGTGACGAGTTGTCCTGATTTCTCTGCAGAAATTTCTTCTTGGTTGTCTGTTTGATAATCCCTGGAACACTCTGACGATAAGTAATCCGAAGATCTGGTTCTCCATTCAATATTCTCTCCTTCAATTCTGGTGTTAAAATTCTTATTTCTTATTTCTTCCTGTTGCATCTACCTTGGTCTGGGGAACACCTAATCCCTGATAGAATGTTCTATTTTTCCTTGCTCCTCATTGCAAGGGAGAATTGCTTGTGAAATCATTTCGAATCTATTTTCGTTTGCATAATAATTTTGATGGGCCTGATATTTGGCACAGTGAATTATTTTAATCAATTGCTCAAACTCACTTGCTTTATTTTGTGTGACAGGTTTTCCTCCATCCATTTCAGTTGCTCCAAAAATTAGCAACTTTTTTTTCGGGTTCGCCTTATGATGAACTTATAATTATTTCACTTTTCTAAATATAAAAAGCAAAATTTTATTTGCTTCAAGAATATCCTTTATAGAGTTGTTCAAAAATGCATTGCAAATATGATTTTCCACTTCAGAAGGTAAATCACCCCCAAAAAGTTTTCATTTCCTGAGAAGAAAATCCATAATTTTTTACATCCTCATCAGAGAAGGTATTTGATTTATGTAAAATTTGACCCCTCCATTTTTTGTCAAATGTCCACGTTTTGAGACCCCCTGAATCCGAAAAACAGGTTTTAACGAATGTGTCTGTCTGTCTGCATGTCGATGTCTGTCTGTCTGTATGTATGTATGTCTGTGAACACGATACATTTGAAAAAAATTAATCTATTAGATTGGCCTTTTGTATACTTGTTTAATGTCCTAAACTAAAGGTCAAGTTCGTTAGCCAGTCATTTTGGATGAAAATTCAAAAAGTGGGCACATTTTGAATATTTTTGAGACAACTTTTTCAAAATTCAAAAATTCTCTGTACGGTTATTCATAGTATTCAAAAAATTTAACAATTTATCCCAATGACTTTTTTCGAAAAATAAACAATTACAGGAGTTATAGCATTTTTAAATCCAAAGAAAACAAAATAAAATGAACAATTTAAGCCAAACAACGCATGATACGAAAAAAAGTCTGAAAAAAGAAAAACGTTGCTTTTTGAAAGCCCTCTATAAGATTATGATAACCACTTTTTCAATTTGGACAAAAAGTTGAAAATCCAAAATTTGATCCTTCAGAAAATTTTCGAAACCACATTTTTTCAAGATGTAAAAATTCTATGCACGGTTTTTCATAGTACTTCAAAATTTGAACAATTTATCCTTTCGACTTTTTTCTATAAAAAGAAAATTATCAGAATTAGAACATTTTGAAAATCCAAAAAAAACGAATTAAAATAAATATTTTAAGCCAAACAACGCATGATATGAAAAAAAGTCACGAGTAGAAAAACTTTGCTTCTTGTAAGCCCTACAAGATTATGATAACAACTTTTTTAATTTGGTCAAACAGTTTAAAATTCGAAATTTGAACGTACCAAAAATTTTTTAAACCACATTTTTTCAAGATGTAAAAATGCTATGCACAGTTGTTCATAGTACTCCAAAACTTGAACAATTTATCTTTGCGACATTTTTCTATAAAAAGAAAATTATCAGAGTTAGAGCATTTTCAAAATCCAAAAAAACAAACTAAACTGAACATTTTAAGCCAAACAACGCATGATGTGAAAAAAAGTCAGAAGAAGAAAAACTTTACTTTTTGAAAGCCCTACAGGACTATGATAACAACTTTTTTAATTTGGTTGAAAAGTTGAACATTGAAAATTTGATCGTACCAAAAATAATGAAAAATTAAAAAATTCCATTTTTTGGTCAAACTATGCAGGATACGAAAAAAATGAAAAAGCTCAAATTGCTCGCCCTGGAAAGAACTACAAATTTATAATGAATCACTTTTCGATATAAGCTACGAAAAAAATGAGACAACAATTGTTCATCCATAAAAGAGCTACAATTTTTGATAAGACACGTAGTTTTTGCTTTCGTCGTAAAAAATATCATTCAAAATAAAAATATTAAATTTGTTTGAAAAAACGACAAAGGTATGAACTTAAATTACCAGACAACAGTTGTTCGCCTAAAAAGATCTATAAATTTATTATTAATCAATTTTTGATAGGACGAGTAGATTTTATTTTAATCGTCAAACATAAGATTAAAAATTAAAAAATTAACTTTTTGGAAAAAGCACAGAAAGACGAAAGAGGACATAGGCTCCTATATAAGACCCCATATAGATTCCTGTATTAGACCCAATGCAGATGCAAAGTAGTTTGTATTTAATCGTAAAAAACAATATCAAAAAATTTTTAAATTTATAAAAACAAGGAAATAAGAATTAGTATGATTCAATTTTTATGCATATTTTGAAATATAATGATTTACATTTATTGAAATGATACATGTTTCAGAGCAGCTTAGAATACAATTTAAAGCAAAATGAGAAACAAATACAAAAATGATCATGATAAATACAATTTGATTTTTATTTTGCAATTTTTTAATAAGTAATCCCTGGCAGAGTTACATAAAAAATGTCTTAATTAAAAAATGTTTGTGCAGATTTTTTTAGTTCAAATTAAACAAATAATTACTAATAGGCAATTTGAGTATCCCCCATGAATTTCTAAACAATTTGTAATTGTTTCAATAAATTTACCTTATTTAAACATTTATTTTTCCCCAAAGAATCTAAACAATTAAATATTGTTTATTTTTAAAAAATATTAGAAAATTGAAAAAACCTATATTAGTTTTAAGTCCCACATCTTATTATTTCTGGAAAATATATGTTATTTAAGGTGACTTTACTGGTTATTTTTATCTGGGGATCACAAATAAAATGCGTATGTAAAATATCCCACTCTTTCAGAATCCGCGGTCATAAAAACTTTTACATTTGAAAGACAAAACTTGAAACGACCTTCAGCTTGACATGACCATCACCCTCACCTGCTGGAGTCAAGCAGGCCTCCGATTCAGATGCAGCGACACCAAAAATGTATCGGAACCTTGGCTTTCTCCGCTTCAACTTTTTTCCCGTAGTTTGACCTTAGAATGACCTTAATTCTGACCTAAGGTAGACACATCAACCACTAAAAATTATCATAATGAGTTAAGCTTTAAAAGTGCATAACAATTTCTATTTAGAGAAATTATATCTAATGTCAAAAACCACAATGATTCTATGTAAGAATAGTAGAAGATTTATAAACAGCAGTGCTTTTTGTATGATAAAAAATTTAATACTTGACTGAAATAAAAAACTTGGTGGATATATATTGTCTTTAAATAATAACGTTAAGGGTTGCAACATAACAAAAATAATAATGCATTATTATTATCCATAATCGCGAAATGTTTTGATCTATTTTTTATTTCTCTCAAATATTATTTATTTTGCGATTTCACAAAAGGAAATAAAATATTGATACCTATGTACTTTAAGGTAAGTTGATTAAAAGTTAAAAAAGTTTACCAAAGATTTCAGAAAAAGGTCATGATTTCACATTTCACTACCAATTTTAAACATGTACTTTTTGTATTGCCAAATTCATGTTTAATTTCTGAGCGAACTGAAGTTTCGATTTTCCATTTGTCACGATTGTCCAAGAACAACAATGACGAGTGAATAATGAAAAGTGGAACCTAGAAGTATGTACATAATCGACCCCCAGTATATATATCAGAAGTTTCGGAATAGTCATCAGTTATAATATTTATAAAGTCCACAATTTTGTCTGCATTTTGAAAAAATGATGATTCTTTATTCTCTGGTAGCCACCGTGGTAATGATTCTTAATTCTGCTGGTAAATATATTTTTAATGATTTGTCTGCACAATATTATAAGTTTATTATTGAATTAAAATTAATCTCTTTCTATTTCTTCTTGCAGACTTCAGTTCACAGATGGAAAATAATCCGAATCATAATAACTCATTTTCCAATAATAACCAATATGGCAATAATAATCAGAAAAATCTCCTTCGAAATCCAGACTCTTATTATCACACACTTTCTATTGTTGACGATCATGTTACTTATGGCATATATCCTAATGGTAAATATATTTTTTAAGGTTTTGTCCAAATAAGATTATAGATTCACCACTAATTTAAAATTAATCCAATTTTATTTCTTCTTGCAGAATTAAGGTCACAGATAGGCTATAATCCTCGTTATCATAACCCACACTCTTCTTCTCGTAGACAGCCTATTCTTCACGGAGTTCCTTTAATTGTCCAAGCATCTAATTTTGACGTACCTTCTTCTACTGGCGTACCTTCTTCTACTGGCGTACCGTCTTCTACTGGCGTACCTTCTTCTACTGGTGTACCTTCTTCTCATGACGTACCTTCTTCTTCTGACGTACAATCGTCTGCTAGAATATTACCTCCTCCTGTCAAAACTCTTCGTGTCAGACCCCACAGTGGTCAACTTCTTCATGCCGGACCTTATACACCTTTCATACGAAGTCATAGTCATTTTGATGGAAAGAGTGGGTTAAGGTACACGTACACCATTTTTCCTTTTGGCTATTTTGTAAAGAATAAAGATAACGGTAAATTTATCGCAATAAAAGAAATGAAACCACGTCGAGCATTAATATCAATACCCGATGGTCACGTCCTTGGAGAATTAGATCCTAGCTTACAATTTTGGGGACTATACGCTATAGTTGACGGAAAGCATGAGCGAGTAACTATGCCACCAGGAGATATTGGGGCTGAACTAATGGACCCAAGAGAAGTTTTTGAACTTTATGATTTTCGAATATTTGAAGATGAGAAAAGACTATACCATTATGAAATAGGGCCATCAAACCCTAGAGGTGAAGTATTAAGAAACGATTCATCCTCTGGTAAAAATATTTCACGAAAAAAACAGAAGCGTACAGAAGGGAAAAGAGAACGATAAAACCGAAAGATAAATTTTCGTTGTGAACCGCAGATATCTCCGGCGGTTTACACTAGAAGCAACACATTACAAGCCGGTAACCACGTCAATTTAACCTCAGTTGCATTTAATCAGCTGTAATCACTCTTTATTTACTCATAATTATATTTTAATTTAGCAGAAATTTGTTTTGAAGTTTTCTTTTGTTTTGCTGGAAAGCGTACTATTATATATTTGGCTCGGAATTCATCAGTTTTCTTGAAAATTCTACTATTTGGTTGCACAATTAGTCTTGGATACATACATACAAGAATCTAAAACTAAATTTGCAAGTGAATAGTAGAATTTTCAACAAAACTGATAAATTCCAAGTCAAAATTATAAATACATTTGCGAGTCGATAAGCGACTTAAAAGGATTGAATAAAAAACTATCCACAAGAGCCTGATTTTTATTCATTTCTATTTCTTACTTTAAGGTTGTGTGCAACCCCACTGAAGATGGGTTATATTAAGATCTCTACTTTAATACGGTACCTTGCAAAGTGCATAATTTACTTTCAATAAGTTGAGGACATCTATGATGTTTATATTAATTTGAATGTAGCTGCTAAACCTAAAGTCAAAAATTGTTAAAAACTCAATGTTATCAAATTGAACTTGATGATGTTCCGATGGGATGCTTTGGTGCCTCACAGTATGACAGACATAATTCTGTATCAAACAAACTCAGTTTGTTTTAATTTCAAATTTAGAAGGAAATTGATTTACTTGAATGTTCTTAAATCCGACTCAGTCTGTATTACGACTTTGTTTCCAAATCTTCTGGCATTATTTAGAAATAATTTCTTATTTTAAAAGTAGCTTGCTTGCATCCCCCAAATATCTTTTTTTTTATATTCCAAAAACAAAAAACTCCATGTTTTTAAATAAAACTTGGGCCCTCACAGTTCGTGAGAGATAACGTTGTGTAAAAAAATATGTTTTGTTAGAAAAGAATTATCCTAGGCTCGAATGTCTTATAATCATACTAAGAATCGAGTTTGGAATGCAAGTATTTTTTTCAACTCTATCTCGGCCGATGCTTTAACTGTCGAAACATCTACTTTACAAGAAACTGTTGCATTTGATTTAATCTTAAACTAAAAATAAAATTTATTTACTTAGGCATTTATAATTCGGATTAAGTTTGTACTACTACTTCCTTTCCAAATCTTCTTGCACCATTTCATGCTCATGTTTATACTTATTCAAGCGGATGTTCATTTAAGGCAAATCATTTTTATAAGCTTTGCTCAAAAATTGAAATTTTCTGTAGAAAACAAGGGAAAAAAGCAACCAAAAAGAATGTTAGAAATCGAAAACAGAATTCTGTTGAGAAGTAGCGCACGAGGATCCTGAATATGGATAATTATTTAATATATTAATCCATATTGATCCCATAGTCATCAATTATATATATTTTTAAATGATTAATTCTCATTTTTCTTACTTTGCGTAAATAATGAAAAGTCAATATTTTGAAAATGGAGAAAGGCTAGGTCACGTTAACATTGTCTTAATATGGCCTTCTCCATGTTTCAATAACGTTAAGAATGCGGTACACGATTGCGTCGTTTGTTAAGAATTATTTCAATTCAATATTTATACTAAGAACAATGTTATTCATACTCATAAAAGCTGAATAAATACAGTTACTTATATTTAAAAATATGTATTACAATCTGTTTGAATCTGAATTGGTAGAAAACTACTAATTGATAGTAGTTATGCGTATTTGAATTTTTTTCCAAAATACCTGAATCGACAATTCCAAATTAATCCAATGTTACGTACTAAAAAGATTCCAGTTATTCGAGCAATCAAATGACAATAAAATCTTTGTAGTATCCTTACACAAGAGGCAATAAACGGAAATAAAAAGCATAAAATAATAAACTGTTTACAATAGTTCATTTTCTTTCTTATTTCTATGAAATTATTTTTTAAAACTTCAAATATTAACATGTATCACCGGGTATTTCAAAATTCCATTTAAGGCCATGTCATGAGTATAACAGCTGATCAAGTCAGCCCTAAGATCAACATTTTGTCACCCATATTAAAAAATAAAAGTTTAAATGACGCGGAAATTTGTTGCGGGAAATGTTAATAAATAATAATAAAGGATCGTTCGTGGTCTTGTAAAGAGTTGAGGGAAGAAAAAAGTTTTATTTATGAAAATATTTATTATCGATGGAGGCATTTAGGCTTTACAGAATAAGTTTGACTTCTTACTTTCTCTGTCGGTAATCATGCAATCTGTATTACCCACAGCCCGTAGAAGCTCGAAGTTGTCTACTCATTGCGATAGTGCTGCTTCGACACAGCTGATACGTATGTCAGACCAAATTTGTTTATTTGCATTTCAAGTGAAAACATTAGTTTTTACATTATTTGTGTAAAATGTTCGTGAACGATTTTTTTTATTGGCCCCACTTTGATAAATATAAACCTCATAACTAGTCCATGGACAACACTGAAAATTGGTTGCAGGGTTTTACAGCACGGTCGATATTTCTTCAAAATAGTAATAAAAAAAACTTTTTTCACAATTCTAATTGTCTAGGACAAGAGACACATTCCTCCATGCCGTCTATATAGCGTGCCAAATTTTTAATGCGATATTTTCTTGTATTTGTATTTTCATCGAAAATGTTTTTTTTTCTTCAAAATTTCTATTGAAACAAAGCAGAGGCAGTTAGGAAAGAAAAATTAAGGAACAGGTTTGGTCACGTGACCCTTTCGCAACAGGGCCTCAATGCTTGCTGTGTACCCGTCGTTAGGAGAACAATTTCCTTTTTGTACAACATCCACAATTAGACCAAGGCGTTGGCAAATTTTACCTTGTATAGTTCGATTTCTGTCTTTCAAAATCGCTTTATGGATCTGTTTTGACTTGCTACTGCTTAAATGACAATCTTTAAGAAATGTGTGGTATGTATTTCATGAAACGGATCCATGCATACAAAGTTGGTAACACATACTAGAATGCACCTAGATTTTCTTCTTTAATTCGTACTGTTTACAGATGGTTTATTTCTGAGGGCTTTGCCCAACAAACAGTACAATATAATGATCCAGAAGTGTTAGTTATTACCTTATAACCTTTTGCGTTAATCATGGTAAACATAATTTCACCTGCTTTCAATAGTTTGATTTTCTTTTTAATGTTCTGAAGTTCATTTAAAATTCTATCCTTTGTCCCCGGTGTAAAACAGATTGATATAGACAAGCAAGAGTTGGGAGAGGAAGTTCGAAGGTTTTTCCGAGCTGTTATCGATTCGTCTGCGGATTGAAGAGAAAGCAGAACCATTGACATCAAGAATAGACTTGAAGTAAACCATTTCTTATTTTCTCATTTATACTCATAAGGATTTATTCCGGACGTCTAATCGCAACCGTACTCAATTTTGATTCTTGAGTTCCTTAAATTGACAGGTTCTACATTAATTTTTAATACTCTTTCAGCTGTATGGTCCAGTAATCCCTGAAGTTGTAGTGTAGCCCCTGTTTCATTAATTCCAATTGTCGAACATGGTTGATGGCACTTTGTTTTGGCATTGGACATTTTCTTATACGGAGGAAGAACATCAAAATTTTTTTCTTTGAAAGGGTTTCCCGATTACTTGGTATTTATCTTAAGAAAATCTTAAATCTGTTTTATTCTGATCATACGGTCCAATATAAATAAAAATGGATTTAGACGTAAATGAATCTTTTTTCGTCAATTTTAATTGATATAACCAACGAACGTTTGAACCTAGTTGCAGGTCTTCTTCAAGATAATAAATCACCTAATATTTGTCTGTTTGATGTAGAATATGTACTGGAATCAAAGCTTCTTTTCTACATCTGATTACGAAAGTGCGTTTCTCCTTTAGATTAACCAACGTTCGATTGGTGCGTATCCAATTTCCCATAATTTGCATCGGAGTGTTGCCATTCCTTCTTTGTATGTAGTTTAAATAACCCATGATGTTCCAAAACGTGATTGATTTCACAGTGTGGATAAACTCCAATCACTGAATTCTTAATAATATAGAAGGTCAATCACGTTTTGGAACATCATGGGTTATTTAAACTACAAACAAAGAAGGTATGGCGACACTCCGATGCCACTTATGGGAAATTGGATACGCAAGAATCGAACATTGGTTAATCTAAAGGAGCAAACCAATTTTTAAATGAGATGTATAAAAGAAGCTCTGATTCCAGCACATATTCAACATCAAGCAGACAAATATTAGGTGATGTATTACTCTGAAGAAGACCTGCTACTAGGTTGAAACGTACGTTGGTTATGTCAATTAAAATTGACAAATAAACATTTATTGACATCTGAATCCATTTTTATTTATATTGAACCGTATGACCAGAATAAAACACATTCTCTCATTAATGATATTAATGGTCGAAGAAATTTCACACTGTGGATAAACTCCGATCACTGAATTCTTAATAATCTTAAATCTGTATAAAGTGTAAGTGCTTCCTCATCCGTAAATGGCATTGAATTTGTAGCTTTTGATGTTCCTGCTTCTGCTTCCCGTACTTCTAATTCTGGTCTGCTTTCACTCAAACCGCCTTTTTTAACAATGCGAATTCCAATTTTTTATCTAAAGTAAGGAAGTCTTTTAATAAATGAGTTCCCTTCTCTGAAATGCATCCTTTCGCCTTGTTATACTGTGTCGGAATCTATAATAATAGCATTCAATTAGATTAAATTTTTTTCAAGTAACTTATCCTTATCATAAATACAAGCTTTGCACTGTTTCAAAAAGTCGGTACAAAAGACTGAGTCAGCTTTTAGCGAACAATTTCTTGTAAATTTGCAGAAAGCCTATATTTTTTCTCTAAACTATTCAGCAGTTCCGCGACAGTTTTAGAATTCGATTTAAACATGATATCAGAGTTCTTGATTTTTTATTTGCATAGAATCCATTTTTTCCTTATTAATTAAATCATTAAGGTGATGATCGCAGGATACAAATAAGGATCGAAGAAGACAATCGAGAGCTATAGTAAGCTTGCAGCGAAGACAATGTTAGTCTGCAAGATTATGAAAATAAAACGAATATGAAGAAGAGTGGATCGCATGAAACAAATAAGGATCAGAGGAAACAAATGTGCATCACGGAAAACAATAGAGAGCGAAACTAAGCATGTGGGGTAAACAGTGTTAGTCAGCAGGATTATGTAAATAAAAAGAATATCAAGAAGTGAGGATCGCAGAAAACAGTCAAAAGCATTACTAAGTCTGTAGCATACAAAATGTATGTAATCAGGATTATGCAAATAAAACGGACATCACGAGTAAGTGAGGATCGCAGGAAACAAATGAGGATTGCAGAAGACAATCGAGAGCTCAGCTAAGCATATACAGTAGATGTCGGTTATTAAATTATTACAGGAAAGCACCACCCATACAATATTTGTAGCTATGAATTTTCTAATTCAAATTTTTTAAATAATACAAACATTTCTATAATGGAGATTTTCCACAATATTAAATCAAAACCCAAAGAATATCACTTGGTTTGACGAAAAAATTCAAGTCTTTGTAGTAAAAACTGACAATGTTATGTCTTTGGTAATTAACATTGTACGAATAATAAAAAGAGCTGTGAAACCGAGATTTTCCACAGTATTAGGCCAGAAAAATTATATTAGTTTATGTTAGGCCAAAAACAAATTCTCTCAACTAATAACTGACAAACTTTTGAGTTTATTAAATGAAATTGTTTAAATAATTCAAAGTTGTTGTTAAATATCAAGCAGATACTGAAAAATACCATCGAAAAGATATTTGCAATCACACCTGAATTTTAAAGGCATTTTCTGTATTAAATAATAGCCTAAATGTGAATGTGTTGGTGACATTTGTTTAAGCAATGACTACCCAGTGGGCACAAAATTTGGCGACGTCTTTACGACATCGTTACGACATCTTTACGACATCCTATGTCAATGTCGTTTTGGTGTCTTTGCGATATCGTAAAGACATTGTCAGATCAGGCGACTTATTTACGATATCGTAAAGACACCTTAACGACATTGACATAGGATGTCGTAAAGTTGTCGTAACTATGTCGTAACTATGTCGTAACGATGTCTTAAAGACGTCGCCAAACTCTGTGCCCACTGGGTAGGCATTCTTTGCTATTGTTTAATTTATAATTAAACTGTATGTTATACACATTTTCTGCAAAAAATATCAGTTTTAAGCAATAAAAAGGAGCTATTTCTGCACAAGACACAATTATTAACTAAAATGTTCATAATTAAATGAAAATATTGTCTAGACGACTAATACCGCTCGAGGTTATTTCCAAAAAGTTGTTTCGCTAATTCTGAT
Source organism: Belonocnema kinseyi (assembly GCF_010883055.1). NCBI lineage: Eukaryota > Metazoa > Arthropoda > Insecta > Hymenoptera > Cynipidae > Belonocnema > Belonocnema kinseyi. The sequence goes on from NC_046657.1 coordinate 2,605,446, forward strand.
TATTAGAGCATAAATAATTTTTTTGACAAAACCGTGCTCTTTAAAAAAAAACAATATTAATTAAAAAAAAAAATTGTATAAAAAAATGTCAAAAATCGGACTGGAACGATCTATGTAGAATGTTATTAGCTTTGATTTAAAAAAATCATTAAAATGCGTTTAAATTGTGGCCTGCAGAATAGCCTAGAGGATGAGATTACGGGCCTTTTTCTTTTAGGCTTTTGTTCTCCTAATCATTTTTCCTAGGAAAAGCGAAAAACTGAACAAATTTAAATTGACGGAAATATAAATTTTATAAATAAGCGTGCGACTCGGTCAACGTCAACTCTGCGAACACAAGCCACCATTCTACGTTGCAGTACCTAATTTGAGAATTTTTAAAGGTTTTATTGCTTTAAGGTTTTATTGCTGGCTTTCTTAGTGATGTAAATTTACTATAATTTTTGTGACATATTTCACTTGCGCTCCAGAAATGCGGTCTCTCCGACCATAATAATGGTATTTCGATTTTGTAAGCATAAAAAGCACAATTTTATGTGTTTCAAGAATACCCTTCATAGGGTGGTCCAAAAATGCATTGCAAACATTTTTTTTACTCCAGGGGGCAATTCACCCCAAAAAAGTTTCCATTTGCAGGAAGAAAATCCATAATTTTTTTCGGAATTTAAATATTAACACGTGCCACCATGCACTTTAAAATTCCATCTAATTGACATGAAGAAATTGAACAAATAATTACTGACAGGCAATTTGAGTATCCCTCAAGACTTTTTAAACAATTTTTAATTGTTCAAATAAATTTATCTTATTTAAACATTTATTTTTCCGCCAAAAATGTCAACCAAATCGTATTTTCTGAATTGAATGTAATATTTATTCGTTACCGAGAGTAGTACATTAAAAAAAACAGCATGTGATTATTTAAACAATTAAATATTGTTTTATTTTCAAAAAATAATTAAAAATTGAGCCAGAGATGTCAACTTTTTTCTTAAGTTGGTATCTTATGCTACTTTTTGTTGAATAATTACCTAATTTTCTTACATTTTTTATAATTTTAAAACAAATTTCTATTTGTTTAAAAAATTTTAATTGCTCAAGAAATTTTCTTTCAAAAACTTTTGAAAAAAAATTTCAAATAGAACATGCATATAAAATTACTTTTCTGCCCGCATAGTTTTTAGACATAATACATGAACTATTTTTGAATTTTTTAAACAAAAATAAATCAAAACAATTATTTTTTTCCAAAATTATTTGAAAAATCGTATTTTGTGAATTAAATATAATATTGAAAGATTTTGACCAGTAGTATATTCTGCCAAAAGTTTTAGGCCATTCTGATGTCATTGTTTACACAAATAATTATTGTATTTTTTTCTCAAATTCCCTTCAAATAAGTATGGATGATTTACGAATGTAAATGGTTTAAACAATGAAATGAAGTTTTAACAGAATCTACTTTTTCAAATCAGTCAATATCACTTTAGTCAGGAAAATACGATTTTAACAATATTTTTTTAAAGTTTTGAAAAAAAGATTGAGCTAATAAAAATTGCTTCAGCAAACAGAACGGAAATAGCACAGTGAGCATGTAAAATTTCCCCCTACATGTATAAAGTTCATATTATTATGAAAAATATGTTATGTTGGTCGATGGGCGATTTAAAAAAAATGTTGAAAAAAGTTTTAGATAAAAATAACAGGTCTGAAAAAATTTTGGAATTTTTCAAAAATTGTTTTTGAAGTTATGTTTCATATATACAAAAAATTTGAGAATAAATAATTGTTTAAATAAGTCAAATTCATTTAAACAATTAAATTTGTTTAATAAGTTATGGGAAATATTCAAATTGTCCTTTCGTAATTATTTCTATGAAAAAAGACGGCAGAATTTGTTGGCCAGTGTCAAGCAAACCCTGAAGTGTGATTTCCATTTTTTGAAAATTCAACATTTTTCTATGGAGAGGGGGGGGGGGTGACTTGTTCAATAGAGTTTAAAAAAAGTTACAATGCATTTTTGGAACACCCTATTAAGAATATTCTTGAAACATTAAAATTTTTTATTTTCATACTTACAAAAGTAAAATCGTTATACGTGTTATATGCGATAGAATAGTTTAATTTTCTAGCAAACTGTTGCATTGTGAAGCCGAAAAGATGTATTTTCTAGAAAATAGTTTAATTTGTAACACAAAAATATGAATTTTCAACAAAAAAGTTTCTTTACGCACAAATGATTAAATTTAAAAAAAGAGATAACTCCTCAAACTAAAACAGAATTATGTTCAATTAAGCAGTTGCATTTTCAATAAAAAATGATGAATTTTCATCGGAGAAGACTAATTTTCCACACAAGAGATAAAATTCCAACAAAAATTTGAAATCAGAGAATATCAATTTTGTACCTGAAATGGAATGCATTGAGACCCTTCAAAAGCGCTCTTAGCTATAGTCTTTCCAAGAATTGATGCCGCGCTGCGGATAGAAGTAAAAGGTTCTTCGGGGAGTGTGCAGTAGTCATACAGACGTGAACAAACAAGCGTTTTGAACCGAATTGGCAGTCCATCGGGTTATTTCCCCATCACATCCAGGCCAACAGCCCCAAAAATAAAAGTGTTGTTTGCATCAGACCAGAACACCATATCTACATCTTTTTGTGTTTTCATGGAATCTAAGTCCATGCGTCTGTTTGACCCCATTAGAACAGCATCAAAGTGATACCAAGATCAAATTAAGTAACAAAATTTAAGCGAAAAAACTAAGTTTTACATACTTAGGTCCATGTATAGGTGGATCTAAATCCGGGGCCTTTTTTATCCCATCAGGTCAATATCAAGATCTTTTCAAGGTCGACTTTTGTTCATTAAATGAAAACGCATTCTTAACCTAGGATTTTAAAGTATTCGAAGCTCACATATGGTTTGATCAAAGGAGCAAGGTGACCTTTACAGCTCATCTGAATATCTGTCTCTATTATATACTGACCGCCAGAATATCTTGGTGTGAAGGAATTGATAACAATGTCCAGTAAATAATAAAAAATGGAACCTGGTAGTATATACATAATATACCCCAGTTTATATACTAGAAGTTCCTGAATAGTCATCAGTTATAATGATAATAAAGTCTTCCATTGTGCCTGCATTTTGAAAAAATGAAGATTCTTTATTCTCTGGTGACCACCGTGATCATAATTCCCAATTCTGCTGGCAATAGTAGATTATGTACCAAGGCAGTAAAGTTGAACTTTATACGAGGATGCAAAATTTAACGTCTGAGTCGAAGGTGAGGATGGTAAAATGGCATCCGAGTATAAAATAACTCCACTGCCGTGGTGCATACGATACTTTATCTGGAATAGGTAGAATAAGTGCACTTTTTCTGGAAAAAGGCGTTTGATTGTACCACATACGTGCGCACGTTTCTCCTTGCTGTCACTTTATCGGCCGTCCTTTGCAGTACAATAAAGTGCTATTTTATTGCCGCTTGTCGCGGTACAATAAAGTTCTATTTTATTGCCGCTTCGCGGGCAGGTAAACTGTGCTTGCTATGCCTATTTCAGATAAATGGATTTTTGATGATTTGTTTGCACAATATTATAGTTTTATTACTAAACTAAAATTATTCCTTTTCTATTTTTTCTTGCAGACTCCCATTATCACACACGTTCCATTGTTGGCAATAATGTTACTTATGCCATCCCAGTAGGAACAAAATTTGGCGACTTCTTTACGACATCGTTACGACAATGTTGCGACATCCTATGTCCATGTCGTTAAGGTGTCTTTACGATACGTAAATAGGTCGTATGATATGACGATGTCTTTACGATGTCGTAAAGACACTGAAACGACATGCATATAGGATGTCGCAAAGATGTCGTAACGATGTCGTAAAGACGTCGTCAAATTTTGTGCCCAATGAGATATTTCCTA
>NC_046657.1:2609483-2612155 GCF_010883055.1 Belonocnema kinseyi
TGTTTTATCCAAATAACATCATAGTTTCGTCACTAAATTGAAATCCACCCTCTTTCATTTCTTCTTGCAGAGTTACGTCCACAGATTGGTGAACATCCTTCTGCTATATTATTACCTCCTCCTGTCAAAATTCTTCGTGTCAAACCCCATAGTGGTCCACTTCTTCATGCCGGACCTTATACGACCATACGAAGATACATCATTTCTGATGCAAACAGTGGCTTAAGGTATACGGATACCATATTTCCTGTCGGTTATTTCGAAAAGAAAGAATTCGACGGTAAATTCTATGAAATTAAAAAAAAAAACATACCACGCCAAGTATTAATATCAGTACCCAGTGGTCACGTCCTTGGATTAATGGACTACCCAGTGTGCACAAAATTTGGAAACGTCTTTACGACATCGTTACGACAACTTTACGACATCCTATGTCAATGCCTTTACAGTGTCTTTACGATATCCTAAAGACATCGTTAGATCATACGACATATTAACGATATCCTAAAGACGCCTTAACGTCATGGGCACAGGATGTCGTAAAATTGTCGTAAATATGTCGTAACGATGTCATCAAGACATCACCCAATATTGTGCCCACTGGGTAGAGAACTTCGTGACTTTCAAAGATTTGCAGTAGAAGATGCTATCATTTATGCTGAGATTATTGTATGTAGTGTCTTCACATACGTGTCATTAAAAGACTTAAAAGTATTAAATAATAATCTATCCACAACAGCCCACTTTCTATTTATTTTTACTTCTTATTTTAAGATTGCCCGTACCCCTATTTAGGATGGACTATAGTAAGCTCTCTTCTTTAACCCTTTCCGGCATACATTTTTCAGGGAAATGAGTTTTCGTGAAAATTGGTAGATAGGGGTTTTTGGGGACGCTGATTATGAATCTAAACTCAAATTTTGAAAATTCAAAATGGCGGGTCCAATATGGCGGCTAACGTTTGGCATATTTTTTATTTTTTCTGAAAATTGGTATACGGGGGTTTTTGAGGTCACTGATCACGAATCTGAACTCAGATTTAGAAAACTCAAAATGGCGGATCCAACATGACGGCCAAAATCTGAAATGTTTTATTTTGCAAATTTGTGTACAGGGGTTTTTGGTATCTCTTATCACGAATCTGAACTTAGATTTTCAACATTCAAAATGGCGGGCCAAAATTCAAAATATTTCTAAATTGTTTTTTGAAAGTTGGCACAGGCAGGGGGTCGCTGATCTTGAATATGTATTCAAAATGACAAATATTTAGAATATTCAGGTTTGAAAAAATATACACCTAATCACCTAAAACATGGATTAGTAGCAATTTTCTCAATTTTCAAAATCTAAATTCAGATTCGTGATCAGTGACCGCCATATTTGATCCGTTATTTTGGATTTTCAAAGTCTGATCTCAGATTCGTAATCAGCGACCCCGAAAACCTCTGTATACCAATTTTCAGAAAAAAAATCTAAAAATATTCCAAGTTTCGGGCGCCATCTTGGATCCACCATTTTTAATTTCCAAAATCTGAGTTCATATTCGTGATCAATGACCCCAAAAACCTCTTGTATAACAACTTTCAGATAAAATCCAAAAATATTCCCAATTTGGGCAGCTATATTGGATTCGCCATTTTGAATTTTCAAAATCTGAGTCCAGTTTCGTATTCAGCGACCCCAAAAACCCTTTAGTATCCATTTTCATAAGGATATAATGCAAAGTTTTTTCAATAATGAATTTTGTCAACAAAAAAGGCTTTTTTCATCTTTGTTTATAATTATTAACAAATTATTTTAAAAATTTAGACCCTTTGTACACAAATTTCACTTTTCTATCATCCTGCGAGCATGAAATTTAAAAAAACCTGTGTAAAATCCAATAAAAACTGCTCTGAAATTGCAAAAAATTATATGAAAAAAGGTGGGAATACGGTATTCCCACCGTGCCGCAAAGGGTTAATACCGTGGCCTTTTTTGTGCATTATTTAATATCAATAATTTGAGGACATCAGTGATGTTCACATCAATTTAAATGTAGCTACTAAACCTAGAGTTGATAATTGTAAATTGATTTTTTAAGCTGTATTTTTAATTGAATACACTTGAATAAACTTTCATATTTAAAAAGTTAAAAATCCAGCGCTTGGTTCCTCATAGTTTGGTAGAGATAACGTATCCGCAAAGCTCAGTATTGTTAGAAAATATTTATTATGTACTTATCTGCCCTTATCATACTAAGATCGTTATCTCTGCTGAGACTGTTTAATTCATTTTGATTTCAAATTAAGAAAGAAATTGATTCACTTAAGTATTCAAGCGGATGTTCATTAAGGGAAAATAATTTTTACAAGTTTTGCTCAATATTTGCAATTTTCTGTAGAGAACAAGAAAAAAAAACCGAAAAGAATGTTCAAAGTCAAAAATGGAATTCCATTGAAAAGCAGCGCACAAGGATCCTGAACATGCATAATTAATTAATATATTAATCCATGCATTGAGAAAAATGTTTGTTTGAATCAAACAAATTTGGTTTGAATCAAAGAAATTGTTTCTTCAATATGGGTTCAAACAAATGTTTGATTCAAATAAATTTTTTGTTTGCCCTTAAATATTTGGTTCAAATAAATGTTTGGGTTGTTTAAATAAATTTCTTCTTTACAATAAGTAAA
>NC_046657.1:2612255-2646954 GCF_010883055.1 Belonocnema kinseyi
TTTTTTTATTAATTCAAGATTTTGTTCAAGTGAAGTAAATCTTTTTTCTTACACTTAACCTCAAAATTGTGCATTCTTTATCAAAATAATGTATAAGATCGATAATATGTTTATTGTTAATCATAAATATCATTGTATATGTAAAAGCAGAAACACTTATTCAATCCAAATGTTCAATTCTAGTAAAAAAAATTCATAAATCATCATTATAAAGAAAGGAGGTTAGTATTGAAAAAGACTTACTCACATCCTAAATCTTCTACTATATCCAACGTAAAACCCCTAAATTTAAAGTTATTCCCTATACCGGAGATATTGTGTCAATTTTTCAATTAATTTATTATTTTATACTAAATCAGAACCTTTAGGATAATACAACACTGAAAAAATACGAATGCCATCAAATAAATCACATGGTCAATTAATTTAGAATCTAGGTTAGTCACCTGGGAACGGATGGCAGGGCTTAAGCACGCCTAGTGGCACTTTTTAGTACTGCTTTGTTCTGTATTTTTTGTTTGAATCAAATAAATATTTTTATGAATTCGAATAAACAGATTTGAAACAAATGCATTGTTTCATAAAAGTCCATTTTTTATTTAAATCAAACGAAGTGTAATAAACAAATTATTTGTTTCAATAAATAAGGCAAATAGTTCCTATTTCTTAAAATTAAACAAACCTTTCTTTAATTGAAGCAAAAAATTTGTTTGATTCAATTATACGAATTCAAATAAATTTTGTCGTTTGATTCAAACAAACATTTTTCTGAGTGTGCTGACCATATATTTATCAATTATGTTTTTTTTTTTTAATTTTTAATTCTCAATTTTCTTACTTTGTTGAAACAATGCGAACGAAATATTTTTAAAATGGTGGCAGGCCTTGTGATGCTAAAACTGTTTCAATGTGGCCTTCTTAAAGTTAAGAATTCAGAACACGAGCGCGCAGATTGAAAAAATCATTATACAGAGTTATAAATAATTTCCTGTTTAATGATTAATTAGTTTTTAACTGTACAACATTTATACATTTAAAATATAAATAAATTAAAATAAAAAAATAATTTTTAGAGTAAGTTTTGTAGTGGGCTTCATTGAATTTTATGTGACAGTTAATCTGTGTATTATTGTATTTTTTAACTAAGAAAGGTAATTTTTTGACGAAAAATTGGAATAGTTAAAGTTTTCATTGAAAAATATGAAATTTAATCAAAAATTTAATGTATACCAAAAAATATTAATTTCCAACAAAATATAAGAACATGTAATACAAAATTAGCATTTTCAAATGAACTTAATTAATTTTCAATTATAAAAAAAACGATTTTTTAACCAAATAGTTCAATTTTAACAGAAAGCTGAACTTTTACTTAAAAAAGAACCAATTTTGACCAAAAACATTCAATGAAACAGGTAAATTTTCAACTAAAGGGATGAATTTTTAACTAAAATTTGGAATCGTCAGCCAAAAAATACATTTTAAGAAAGAAGTTCAACTTTAAAACCTAGTGTTTAAACTTTTAAAGAAAAAGATGCATTTTCGAATAAGAAGAATTATTATCTACCGAACAAGGACATGTTAACGTGCCCGCGTTTGGGCCTTTTTCGAGGTTATAAAATATTTATCTTGTACACCTATAAATAACAGTCTTTATCTGAAATAGGCAGAACAAGCGCATTTTATCTGCCCGAGGAGCGGCAGTAAAATAGCACTTTATTGTACTGTGACGAGCGGCACGTAAAGTGACAGCAAGGAGGAAGAAGTGAGTGAGAAGTGAAGGAAAGGAAAATAAAAGAGTAAGGAGAATTCATTTTTAATCTAAGTTTAACTACGAAGTGGATTTTGGACTTCTAACGTCAACCCATGCGCGTGCGTATGTGGTACAATCCGTTTTCCAGAAAAAGAGCTCTTATTCTGCTTATTTCAGATAAAGTATCGTATGCACGAGGGCAGTAAAGTTGTTTTATAATCGGATGCAGTTTTAACGACCTCGCCTTCACCTTGAACCTTAAATTCTACATCCTCGTATAAAGTTCAACTTTACTGCCTAGGTACATAATTTACTATTACTCTTTTTCGCGATCCTAGAATGCTATGAACACTATCGACCGAATATTAATGTATAACTGTATCTTAATGTGCTCTAAATAAATCTAATTTACAGTAAATGACAACAATTTTCATTCATATGAGACAATATTGAAACCTAATTTCCAGTTTTTAAACACCGCCGCTAAAGGGATAACGTAGTTTATGGACGATCCTTGATTTCCATTCCAGAAAATTTTTTAAAACTTATAGTTCTACTTTAATCTGGCAAATTGTACCCATAGATTCTTGAATGTAAAATCTTCCGACGAACGACGATAAAAGGGAATAAAAATCAAGGAATACAAAACTATCCACAGTGGCGTAGCTACAAAATTTTCCGCCCGGGGCCAAAAATAATTTGCCGCCCATAGTTCTCAAATCTGCATTCAATTTAAAGATAGTTTTGCCGCCCCAAGCGTTTGCGCCCGGGGCAGCGGCACCCTTCACCTCCCCCTAGCTACGCCACTGATTATCCACAATAGCCCATTTTCTATTTATTTACGCCACTTACACATCAGTGAAGTTCACATCAGTTTAAATGAATTAATTAAACCTCAAGTTTACATAGACTTAGCTCCATTTATTTATTTTTATTGTAGTCCAGAGTCTTACAAAAACAAATATTGTAAAAATAGATATAGAAACACTTTAATGGAATCTGTATTAGACCATAAAAGATAATTGAAAAAAATATCATGCACAAAAATTTTTTGCTTAAAAGTTGCACTTCAATCCTTGTTGACAGTTTTTTGTACGTCGTTTTTACTGTTTGTATATTTAATATTTTCGTATGTACAAAAAGATTTAAAATACAAACAGTATAAATTATGTACAAACTTTAGCAACATAAAAATGGATAAATTCCAATTTCGGGGGGATGGCACAATATTTTTATTTTCCAATATCCGGACATCCAAAATGGTACAAAAAAAATTATTAAATGTACAAACAGTACAAGCGACGTACAGAGAAAGAATTTTTCCTTTTCTTTTTTTGGAATTTTTTAATCTGTTTTCAAATTGCAATAGGAATAGTTTATCGTAATTGTCCATATTTAATCGTTGGATTTTTGGTTTTATTTTCAGGAATTCTGCAAATTCACTTGATTATTGGATGTTAAAAAGGATTTTAAATTTGATTTGAATATGATTTATATTTCTAAAATTTTAATTTTGAAAATTTCCAGGTTTTGCGTGGAATAGCAATATTTTTATTTAAAATTCTAAATTGATAATACTAGTAAATAATTTTTGAATTTGCTCCCCTCTTGCTATCCGTATCCACTGCATGTGCTCCAACGGCATCAACGTATTTACACTTTTGATATCAGAAGGACAAGCTTGGCAATAATTAACGAGATAACATCTACATGATATATTATATGTTCCAATGAAGCGCTTAAGAAAGTACTTGTGGCACTGTTAACCAAAATAATTTTCAACGCAATAATCAGCTTTTCTCCTAATTTAAAAAATGGTGATCGTTTATACCCTGGTTTTCACCTGGATCGTCTTCTTCAATTCCATTGGTGAATATGATACTATATTATATCAGTGTATTATGCTTTTAATTCTGGAATTCTAGGGGTAATAATACGTAGAGGTCAATTGCAAAATTAAGGCGTAAAGATGCGACTCTTTAAATACAGAACTTTTTACAAATCTGAGATGGTTCCGCATCTATATACAAACGTTATCCAAAAGAAAAATTCAAATTTCAGGGGGATGACACCAAATTTGTATTTGTCCGTAAGTAGGCTAACAAGAGGGTACAAACAAAAAGATTTAATGTGCAAACAGTACAACTGGCGTACAAACGTATACAAGAAGAAAATTTGATAAATTTGTATTTCGGAGGGATGGCACGAAATTTGGATTTTTCCCTAGCCGGGCAACCAAAAGGTTAGAAACAGGTTAGAAAGAGGATACAAATAAAAACATGAAATGTACAAATAGTGCAAACGATGCACAAACGTATGCAAAAAGAAAATTTGAGAAATTTGAATTTCGGGGGGATAGTACGAAATTTTTATTTGCCCCTAGTCGGGCTGTCAAGAGAGTAAAAATGTACAAACAGTACCCTTAATGTCGTAATCATGAATGCTTAACCAAAAAAATGAATTTTAAATTTGATAAAGCTAAAGAATGAATTGAATAATCAAGATCATTCCAAGTTCAATTTTTCTTGATCAAATGATACTTCGATCTTGTCATTAAAATTGAAAATCCTGCTTCTTCAAATTAAGCTGGAAAGGATCCTTCGAGGTAACGAAGACAGCGGCACTGCTTTCATTACTCTGCAGGGCAGTAAAATGATCTTCAAGGTTACATATAAGATCAACAAACGGTCATACACTATGACTTTAACCATTTTTACACATCTCATACCCTTGTTATCCGGACGAAATAATAACCTCAAAAGATCAAGAGAGTGATTTGACTTTCAGGTGATCTTTACAGGTAATTTTGATTTGGGAATCACAAAACAAATGCGAACGTAAAATATCTCGCCCTTTTAGAATCCGCGGTTAACGCTTTTTTACTTGGCAGAAAAAACTTGACCTTGAAAGACCTTCTGCCTAACGTCACGGAGTGAAACAGATACCTAATTCAGATTTAGCAGCCCCAGAATGTATAAAAATCGTGTTTTTTTCAATTAAACGTTTGCTCCACACTTTGAAATTAGAATGACCTTCATCCTGAACGGATGGGGTCAAATAGATGCCGCATTCAGATTCAACGAGTCTGAAAAGTTGTTCAATTTTTAACTGAAAAAGGTGACTTTTTAACTAAGAGTTAAACGAATTTTCAATACAATAGTTCAATTTTCAACCAATGGGGCAGTTTAATCAAAACAGAGGGATGAAAGGAATTCATTAAAAAAAGAGGAAAGGAATATTATAGACGGCACCCAATCTGTTAATAAAGCACTTTTATTTATACATTATCTGCGATTCATTCTCTGGTTTACTTTTTGATTTCATAAACAGAAATAAAATATTGATACTTATGTACTTTAAATGAGATTGACTAAAAGTTTAAAAAGTTAACAATGATTTTAAAAAAAGAAGATCATGTGTTTTTCCACATTTCACTTCGTACTTTTTAGATATATTTTTTCATTGTCAAATATATACTAAGAGTTCTTGAATAGTCATTAGTTATAATGTTTATAAAGTTCTCTATTGTGTCTGAATTTTGAAAAAATGAAGATTCTTTATTCTCTGGTGACCACCGTGGCCATAATTCTTAATTCTGCTGGTAAATATATTTAAATTGACATGTCTAAAAAATATTAAGGTAAATGTCCCAGGTTGGGTGGGGGACCCAGTTTGGGCGAATGCTCAGATACTATAGCTAAATCCCTGGAAATCTCAAAGGCAATTACACTAGAATAGTTGAATCATCATTCTTCAAAATTTTAAAATATTCACAGTTATGAACTTGATTGTTGCTGTGCTCTAGCCAGAGAAATGTTGAAGCTTTTTCGGGACGACTCGGGACGCTTAGACGCGTGGGAACTTGAGTGACGCCATAACCCGCATGAAAAAATGTCAACTAGGGGTCACTAATTGTAGGGGTTATGCAGCCTAATAAACCACTTATTGTTTAACCATGATTTGTGAGGTGTGTAAATGATTTAACTTTAGTTCGGTAACGAATAACAACTTCATTTGTAAAGCAGATACATTGCGCGTATTTGGTAGAGTCTAATAAATAGCGCGTACACCGGGTCATCCGGCTAGAGACTAATTACCCGAGAGCGGGAAGCATTCGTCAAGGCTTGCTACAATAGAAGGGCGACTCGCTGTCGCAGTGAGACTCAAGAACCATACATAGATGGTCGACTCGCTGTCGCGCCTTCAAATAAGCACGTTGACACAGAGCAGAAACTCTAGTACGGTAAGATCCAATATGGCGGGGTTGGCATCCCGATAATACTCCCCTCTGAGTGATGACCAATGGCAATATCCTACCACTGTAGGGAATCCAACATGGCGTCGCTAGCCCAAATTAGGACATTTTATTCGCTTGAACTAAGAGGAAAAATTTAATTTTCTAAATGGGTTCATCGGACCATCATGCAATATTCTTTATTATTCAATAAAATCGTTTGTTTATATCGATGAGCAGATAACATATTGATGAAAAAATGTTGAAGCTGTTCGGTATCAGGAACTTTTCTTGATTCATAAGATTTAAAACACTTTTTAAAGAAAAATACGCCGCACAAATCCTTATATTCACCCAAATTGGGACATTTACCTTATACGTTTGATATTAAATTTAAATAATTCCTTTTTTATATTTCTTCTTGCAGAGTTTAGTTTACAGATGGAAAATAAACCTAAATTCAACCCATTTCCTAATTATCATCCACATCTCAATAATAACCTAGATCGATATCATCGCCTATATCCTATTCAGCAACAAAATTCTAATCAAACTCCAGGTCCCAATTATCACACACTTACTACTTTTGCAAAAATTCCAATTTCGGCGAACATTCTAAGTTGGTCGGATATTCTACTGGTAAATATAATTTTTAATTGTTTGTCCGAAAAATTATATAGGTTTACTACATAATTTAAAATTAGTCCTCTTCTATTTCTTCTTGCTGAATTAAGGTCACTAATAGACTATAATCCTCGTTATCATAACCTACAGTGTTTTCTAAAAGACAGCCTATTCTTCACGGAGTTCCTTTATTTGTTTAAGCATCTACTTATGGCGTACCGTCTTCTACTGGCGTACAATCATCTGATATATTGTCAATTTCTCCTGCCAAAACTCTTCGTGTCAGACCCCATTGGGTCGCCATTCGGTTAATTCTTAAAAAACTCGAAAAAATAGAAAAATCAACTTGTAAATTGTTGAAATTCGAATTCTACGTAAGAATTCCTTATAGAAGGTCACAGAATAATCGCAATAGTTTTTTTTTTGCAACGGTAAAAAGTTTTAAAAAATAAGACGTATACGCCTGTTGACTGTTACTTACTGGCGATGCGTTTAAAGTTCAGCAGTCAACAGGCGTTATACGTGATAAATTTTTTGAAAAACTTTGCCGTTGCAAAAAAAAAAACTATTGCGATTATTCCGTGACCTTCTATAGGAAATTTTAACGTAGAATCCGAATTTCAACAATTTAAAAGTTGATTTTGCTGTTTTTTCGAGTTTTTTTTAAAGGAACCGAATGGGGTCTTTACAGGTACTTTCTAGAGGCTCCATTCGGTTCCTTTGGTCCACCAGGGCTTACACATCTTTCATCCGATGTCATAGCCAATTTGATGGAAAAAGTGGGTTAAGGTACAAGTACACCATATTTCCTTTTGGCTATTTTGTAAAGAATCAAGATGACGGCAAATTCATCGAAATACAAGAAATGAATCCACGACGAGTATTAATATCAATACCCGATGTTCACGTCCTTGGACAATTGGATACGAACTTTAAATTTTGGTGACTATACGCTACAGTTGATGGAAAGCACGAGCGAGTAACAATGCCCCCAGGAGATATTGGAGCTGAACTAATAGACCCGGGAGAAGTTAGCGAACTTCATGATTATAGAATATTTGAAGAAGAGAAAAGACCATACAATTTTATAACTAGGCCAACAAAACGTACGAGTAAATTAATCAAAAAAGATTCATCCTCAGGCAAAAATATTTCCCGGAAAAAACAGAAGCGTAATCCAGACTAAGGTCAATTTTCGTGGTAAACCGCAGATATTTCAGGCGGTCTACGCTAGAAGCAGCACATTACTGACAAATAATGATTTCGGGTTCATCCACTGTATTTCATTTGCTGGATAGTTATCCTTTAGATATAGGAGATATAGGTAATACTAGTACTTTTCGCGTTTTCAAGTCACTGACACCTCTGTGACCAGTAAACCAGAGAATGAATCGCAGATAATGTATAAATAAAAGTGCTTTGTCAACAGATTTGGTGCCGTCTATAAATTCTGTGACATTGCTCTGAATCTGTCATATTATTAATTAATAATAAATAGAAGAAGTGCACTACTTAGTCTTTTTGTGTGAAGAATAAAGATATGTGAATTTTTTAGCTCATGAAACTAGAGTTATTATTCACGTTTATTATACATTAGTTTAGTTTAATTCGTGGGTTTATGAAAAATTTCCTCTGAAAAGAAAACGAAAAAAATTGTATTTCAAAATTGGAGTTTTTTATTTCACTGTAGTGAAATATAAACATAACCTCTCAATCGAGCCTAACAACTTTTTCTCATGGTATTAATTTACACCGCACACACTTTATACTATATATCGAATTTGTTTTTAATTTATAGGTTTATGAAAATTTTCTTCCAAAAACAACACCAACGAAATGTTGTTTTCGAATTGGAGTTTTTTATCTCATTACTTTTTCTCGCGGTTTTATTTTTATTTGACATTTTATTGTTTATTCAGTAATGTTATAACAAAACGTCTAAAATTTGACAACGATGAAGCAAGAGATATTATTTACAGTTATCATAAATTGATTTTTTTTAAATTTGTGGGTTATAAAAAATTTCCTCCGGAAACAACACCAACGAAATTTTATTATAAAATTAGACTTTTTTATATTACTATAGAGAAATATAAACATAACCTGTCAATGGATCCTTACAACTTCTTCTGACGGTTTTATTTTTATTTCATATTTTATTCTTTGTTCTGTTATTTCATAATAAACAGTCTGAAATTTGACAACTATGAAACAAGAGCTTCGCGTGCATAAAGCATATACGGTTTTGTATTTATAACGCGATTAGCAATTCGGCTATTTCTTCAGTTTCTTCGTCGAAATTATCACCAAAATCACCATCTTAAACATTTCCGAATTCTATTTTGACAGCATTGTCTAACCTCACTTTTTCTGTACTTCATGCTTATCTGCTAGATAAATCCGTTATTGGCCACTTTGGCCCGTCGATAGTTAACTGACTGGTAACTCCCGCTTTATCTGTCAGATAGCGCTATCTAACGGTGGATCAACATAAAAGTATCCTATCTGTCAGATAAATTTATCTGCAGCTTTTATCCAGAGGTGGATCAGCCGGCCCTAAGACTAAATTTGCAATCGAATAGTAGAATTATCAAAAAGATTGAAGAATTCCAAACCAAAATTATAACTTCAATTCAAAGTCGATATACGACGTAAACTCATTAAATAATAAAGTATTCATAATAGCCCACTTTCTATTTACTTTTACTTCTAATTTTAAGGTGACGCGCACCCCGCGTTAATTCAAATGTAGCTACTAAACCAAGAGTCATGTAAATTTGCCGCTCCTCAATTTTTTGTGTTTATATAAGTTTTAAAGTGTTTAATTACATGAAAATTTATATTCAGTGAAAGTGCCGGTGACTTATTCCATAGAACATTGTGACTTTATTTTAATTCATTAATGGATTATAGAAAAACTCAAAAAAGGTCAAATGGACTATGCTTGCAAGGCATGTCCTCCATTGCCCACTAGTGAGACCTCTACGCTAATTCCTGGCAACCCAAGTATGAACCCGAAGACCGCCACACTACAGGATGTTAATGGGGCATGTATTGTACCCAATACTCCCTCCACAGCCATTGCCACGGAAAACGTTGACACCCTACACACGGGACTCGCTGGACTCTTGCGCAAAGTGGCGCGAAACTGTTGGCTCTCGCACTTCGAGCTCGATTATTTATTTACCTCGCGCTACGCGCTCGGTCTTTATATTTGTCCCGCATTTGTGGACACACCTTTTAAAATCAAAGGTGAACGGACTGACAACTGTAATTTTGTGATTTTGAACTCTCTTTTGTTAAAGCGCTTTCGGCTTTAACGAACACATTCTCATCACGTATCTCATGCTTCGCACTCGATTTTGTCCAACATGTAAACTTTTCTACATTATACACAACACTTTTAAATCGATTATATTGCATTTTTTATGTAACTCTGCCTGGGATTACTTATTAAAAAATTGCAAAATAAAAAGCAAATCGTATTTATCATGATAATTTTTGTATTTGTTTCTTATTTTGCTTTAAATTGTATTCTAAGCTGCTTTGAAACATGTATCATTTCAATAAATGTATATCATTACAATTCATAATATGCATACAAATTGAATCATACTAATTCTAATTTTCTTGCTTTTATAATTTTTTATTTTTAATGTTGTTTTTTACGATTAAATAAAAACTACTGCGCATCTGCATAGGATCTAATACAGGAACCTATATAGGGTCCTATATAGGAGTCTATGTCCTCTTTTGTCTTTTCTGTGGTTTTTCCAAAAACTTCATTTTTGCATTTTTTATCTTATGTTTTACGATTAAAAGAAGATCTACTCGTCCAATCGAAAAATGATTAATAATAAATTTATAGATATTTTCAGGCGAATAACTTTTGTCTGGTATTTTAAGTTCATACCTTGTGTCGTTTTTTCAAACAAATTTAATATTTTTATTTTGAATGATATTTTTTACGACTAAAGCAAAAACTACGTGTCCTATTAAGAATTATAGCTCTTTTTTGGATGAACAATTTTTTTCTCATTTTTTTTCGGAGCTCATATCGAAAAGTGATTCATTATAAATTTGTAATTCTTTCCAGGGCGTGCAATTTGAGCTTTTTCATTTTTTTCGTATCCTGCATAGTTTGACCAAAAAATGGAATTTTTAAATTTTTCATTATTTTTGGTACAATCAAAATTGGAATGTTCAACTTTACGACCAAATTAAAAAAGTTGTTATCGTAGTCCTGTAGGGCTTTCAAAAAGCAAAGTTTTTCTTCCATTGGCTTTTTTTCATATCATGAGTTGTTTGGCTTAAAATGTTCATTTCAGTTTGTTTTTTTGCATTTTGAAAATGATCTAACTCTGATAATTTTCTTTCTATAGAAAAAAGTCACGGGGAAAAATTGTTTGAGTTTCTGAGTACTATTAACAACCGTACATAGAATTTTTAAATCTTGAAAAAATGTGGTTTCAAAATTTTTTTGCACGATCAAATTTGGAATTTTCAACTTTTTGACTAAATTGAAAAAGTTGTTATCAAAATCTTGTAGGGCTTTCAAAAAGCAATGTTTTCCTTCTCTAGAATTTTTCTCCTATCATGTGTTATTTAGCCTAAATTGTTCATTTTAGTTTTTTTTGGGGGATTTTGAAAATGCTATAACTCTAGTAATTTTTGATTTTTCGCAAAAAATGATTAGGATAATTTGTTAAATTTTTTGAATACTATGAATAACCGTACAGAGAATTTTTGAATTTTGAAAAAGTGGTCTCAAAAATATTCAAATTGTGCCCACTTTTTGAATTTTCATCCAAAATGGCTGACTAACGAACTTGACCTTTAGTTTAGCACACTTAATGAGTGTACCAAAGGGCAATCTAATAGATTACTTTTTTCAAAAGTTATCGTGTTCACAGGGAGACAGACAGACGTACATACAGACATACAAACAGACACATTCATCAAAACCTGTTTTTCGGATTCAGGGGGTCTCAAAACATGCACATTTGACAAAAAATGGGGGGGGGGGGGGCAAAGTTTACACAAATCTAATACCTTCTCTGATGAGAATGTAATAATGCAAAAAAGTTTGCACTTTCGACAAAATCGAATGCGAAGTTCGAGATACATAAGGAGAATGTGTTCGTTAAAGGTGAAGGAGGTTCGACAAAAGAGGATTCTCATTCACGAAATAGAAGTTATCGATGTTTTGACCTTTAATTTTTTAAAAATTGCGCACAAATGTAGGGTAAACACAAAGACTGAGTGTGTATCGCGAGGTGAATCCATCATCGAGCGTGAAGCGCGAGAATCAATAATCGCGCGCTACAGGCGCGTTCAAGCTTGCTAGCAACGCAAGATTTTATCACAAACTTCTAGATATTTTTGGTTAAAGAAACTTTTTTTTTTTAATTTGTTTCCCCTTTCCTGTCCTTGTCCCAAAAGTTTATTCTAAAAATTTAATTTTTTTATTTTCAATCTTATTTCTTACGATTAAAAGAAAATCTTCTCGTCCTATTTAAAAATGATTAATAACAAATTTAGAGATCTTCTTGGGTGAACAACTTTTGTATTTTAATTTTAGTGCATACCTTGTGTCGTTTTACAAAAAATATTGTTTTTAAAAGTGTATTAAAATAATTTAATTTTTTTATTTTAAGGTTATATCTTACGATTAAAGAAAAAACTAAGTGTCCCTTAAAAAATTATTCATAAAAAACTTGAATGAGTCTATTTATTTTTTTCATAGCTTGCGTTGTTTGTCAAAAAATTAATCTTTTTAGTTTGATTCATTTACGAATAAAGAAAAACTGCGCATCCTATAAAAAAGTAATAATAAACATTTCTAGCCTTTTTTTGGATAAACAAGTTTTTTTGTAGCTTATGTCGTTAGTCCAAAAATTTAATTTATTTGCAATTTTTAATTTTTAATATTCTTTTTGACGAATAAAAATAAAAACTGCGCGTCCTATCGAAAAGTTATTGTTAAAAAATTTGTAGATCTTTTTAGGGCGCGTAATTTTAGTTTATTTAATTTTTTCGTATCTTTCATAGTTTGACCAAAAAACGGCCTTTTTGGATTTTTCATTATTTTTCGTACGATAAAATTCTAAATTTCTGACCTAATCAAAAAATTTGTTATGATAATCTTGTAGGGCATTAAAAAATTAACGTTTTTTTTTTTACTTGACTTTTGTTCATATCATGCGTTGTTTAGTTTAAAATGTTCATTTTAGTTTGTTTTTTTGGATTTTAAAAATGCTTTAACTCTGATAATTTACTTTATACAGAAAAAATTCATAAAGATAAATTGTTTAAGTATCTGAGTACGATAAATAACCGTTTATAGAATTTTGAAATCCTAAAAAATTTGGTTTCAAAAAGTTAATTTACGATCAAATTTTGAATTTTCAACTTTTCGACCAAATCAAAAAAGTTGTTATGACCACCTTTTAGGGCTTTTAAAAATCAACGTTTTTCTTTTCTTGGCTTTTTTTCATGGCATGCGTTATTTGGCTTGAAATGTTCATTTTAGTTTGTTTTTTTGAATTTTTAAAATGCTTTAACTCTGATAATTTTGTTTTTATAGAAAAAAGTCATAAGGCTAAATTGTTTGCGTTTCTGAGTACTATGAACAATCGTTCATAGAATTTTAAAATCTTAAAAAAATGTGGTTTCAAAAAGTTGAGGTACGATCAAATTTTTAAGTTTCAACTTTTCAACCAAATCAAAAATGTTGTTATTGTAGTCCTGTAGGGCTTTCAAAAAGCAAAGTTTTTCTTTTTTTTGGCTTTTTTTCATATTATGAGTTGTTTGGCTTCAAATATTCATTTTAATTTGTTTTTTGGATTATGAAAATGCTCTAACTCTAATGATTTTCTTTTTATAGAAAAAAGTTATTAGAATAAATTGTTTGGGATTCTGAGTACTATGAATAACCGTTCATAGAATTTTCAAATCTTGAAAAAATGTGATTTAAAAAATTTTGAAAACGTGCTCATTTTTTAAATTTTGATCCAAATTAGCTGGTTTACTAACTTTTTTTTTAGGCCTTAAAAAAGTGTGCTAAAGCAGAATCCAATCTGATCAATTTTTCGAAAGTTATCGTGCCTACAGAATACAGACTACAGACTACAGACAGACAAACACCTTCGTAAAAATCGTTTTTTCTGACTCAGTGGGTCTCAAAACGTGAAGATTTTATGAAAACAGACAAAGTGAAATTTTACATAAAACCAATACCTTCACATTAGATGAGAATGTAAAAATGAAAACATATTGCTTCGTTTAAGCCGGATTGGTATTTTTCCTTCTAAACACAAGTTTCTTCTACTTTTGATGATACTACATTATTCATTTTTGATATATCGCATAGAACCCTAATTAAAAAACTCTTGGAGGTAAAGTTAGAATGCTCAAAGTTCTGATGGTATTTCAATTAAAATGATTCACTTTGATTTACCAGTCATCGACCCGATTCTCTTGCACATCTACAACACATCTCTGCAGGTAGGAATATTTCCTGACGCCTGGAAAGATGCGATTATTCGTCCTGTTCCTAAAATATCTAACCCTACCTCTCCTAGAGATTTCCTTTTTATATCCGTCCTATGTGCCTTGCCTAAAATTTTCGAATGCATTGTCCATCAGCAACTTACTTTACACATTGAAACAAATAATTTAATGGAGCCAATGCAATCTGGGTTCCGTGCCAGGCATAGTATACTTATAGCTTCACTTAAAGAAACTTTTGACCTTAAACTGAAATTTGATAGGAGAGAAATAACGGTTGTTGTCCTTTTTGACTTTTCAAAGGCGTTTGATGCAGTTAACCATAATCTACTATTAACTAGGCTCAAATCACTTTACCTCTCGAACATGGTTGTTGACCTTAGTAATCGGCCTGAAAGAGTAAAAATTAGCAATGGCGAACTGTCAGTTGTGGCTAGGGCCTATTGCTAATTGCCAATCTTGAGAGGTTATTTCAAAAAGTACAGACGGATATTTATCTGGTGGTGCAGTGGGCCTCGACAAGTGGCCTTACTCTTAACCCTGCTAAAATTATGTCGATAATCATAGGACCTTCTCCCTCTCCATCACTTGAAACAATTGCAACTCTACCTCCTCTCTTGATCGACGAACGTGTCATCCCCTTTGTAGAATCTGTGAAGGATTTGGGATATATTCTCAATCGCTCTCTTATTTGGAATCAATAAGTTGCGGATATTTGAAAGAAAACATTTAGAGTCCTGCAACAACTTACCAGGAATCAAGAATCACTTCCTACTTCAACGCGTAGCCTCCTAGTTAAAATCCTTAATGCTTGCATTCAGTTTATCTATAACATCCCCAAAAGTCAACATATTTCTCAACATAGAGAAAGAGCAGGACTTCTTAACGTCGCCAAAAGAAGTCAATTCATCATGGGTAATTTGCTTTATAGCCTATTCAATAATGAAGTTCCGCATTATCTTCTTAACCTTTTCCATTTTATGGACAAAGATCAACCCACAAATTCCAAACTCCGTGAAAGGAAAATAGTATTAAAAATTCAGCCACACTGTACGTGTAAAAGGCAAAGGTCTTTTATTATTCAAGGTGCTCGCGTTTGGAACAAACTTCCTATAATAATTAGAAATGCAGCTTCTCAATATCACTTCAGAAAGCTACTTTTTGGTTACTTATTTACCTTATCAAATCCTACCCTTGAAATTACACAGCGGTAAAATTTAAAGTCTTAAATTAAAAATATATGAGTGTATTCATGAAAGTATTTACTTATAAGTACGTATATTTACTCACGTATATTTATATTATTTTTATGTTAATGTCCTGCAATTATGTACATTATAGTTTATTTCTTTACTTTTGTTAAATACTTATTTTTGATTTAATCATCAAATAGACCGCCATCATATTGTGACTGTACCAAGTCAGCTTTGTTGTGAAGGAATTTTCTAGGGCACGAATAATTTTTCATGTTTATACTTATTCAAGCGGATTTTCGTTCAAGGCAAATAATTTTGACAAATTTTGCTCAATAATTGCAATTTTCTGTAAAAAACAAGGAAAAAACAACCGGAAATAATGTTGAAAATCGTAAAGAGAATACTGTCGAAAAGTAGCGAACACGAATCCTGAATATACATAATTAAATAACATATTGATCCATGCATCCCCATATTAATAAATTATATATATTTTTAAATTTTGAATATTCATTTTTCTCTTCTTTATTCTAACAATAAAAAGCACTATTTTTAAAATGGGAACAGAATACGTTACGTTAACATTGTCTTAGCATCTTCTTCTTCTTTTTTTAATAAATTCAAGAGTACGGTACACGATTAGGTCGTTTATTTTTAATTTATTGTACACAGTTTTAAGAAATTATCTTTTTAACAAACAATTAGCTATTAACTATTGAATTAAGAATGATATAAACTTTTCAAATTAGTAATTTTAGACTAACCTTCAGTATCAGGACCGTGGTGATTGCTATCGACTTTACACTTAGCGGACCCAAGTCTAATTCCTGTTAGAGGTATTTTTATATTTAAATTTTTCTTTTTCTGGTTTATGAAGATTTCAAATTATGTGACCATTTTAAATTTATTACGTATACTAAGAACAATGTTAATCATAATTAATGCTGTATGAATCCACTTGTTCATGTAGGAACACATTTCTTACAATCTCCCTAAATCTGAATTAGTAGAAAACTAGTCATTGATAGTAGTTATACGTATTTAAATTGGAACTCAATTTTCTCGAGAAACGCACTTTCAAATTTGTTGCCAATTTTTTTTTTAATTTGTATTTTAATAAGGAAGATATTTCGCAAGTTAAGATTTGGATTTTCGATTCATTTTTGACATCCTATAAATATTATTACTCTAAAATTTGTTTTTTTTTTTTATTTAAAAAAGTCATTAGGACAAATTGTTTGGCTTTCAGAGTACTATGAATAGCCGTACATAAAATTTTCAAATATAAAAAAAATGTTCTCAAACAGTTTGCGATTTTTTATCCAAACTGGCTGGTTAACGAACTGGTCCTTTCTTTTAGGACGTACAAAAAGTGTGTCAAAGATCGATTTGATCCGTTCATTTTTTCGGGAGTTACCGTATATACGGATGGAAAAAATAAACAAATTTGCTATAAAATAGTTCAATGTTCAACAAAAAAGAAAAATTTTCAACTAAAACATTGAATCTTCAACCAAAATAATGATTTTTTTTTAAAGATAAATGATAAATTACACAGCCCCACAAATAAAAGTTTTTTGTGCATGAGACGTGACCACCACACCTATTCGTTTTTGGGGTTGGTGAATCAAAGTTCGGAGTCTGTTTGACCCTATTAGAACAGGATCAAGGTCATTCCAAGGGTAAATTGGGACAAAATCTTTCAGGCGAAGAAACTACGTTTCTTTTAAGTATTTGGGTCGCTGAATTTGAACCCGGGGCGTTTTTGCTCCCATCAGGACAATATTAAGATCATTTCAAGGTCAAATTTTGTGGACCAAATGAAAACTCATAGAGCAAAGTGAACTTTACAAGTCATCTGAATTTAGGTGACTGTTATACACTGGCCGCTAGCATGTCTCTGCAATAAGGGACTGATAAAGAAACCGGATGATCAATGATTAGCCCAACTTAAAACTCCAAGCGAAACGATTAAATTCTGTGGGGATAATCCGATCCTGTTAATAAAATTAAAAAATTTTCTTCTTCTAATGATGCTGGAAATGATTCTTTAAGGCAATAAAGACAGTAAAGGCGTAGTGAAACGACCTTCAAGATTACATCTACGGTGACCAGGTGATCAACCACCATGAACCGAAAAAATTTAGAGCATGTCATTCCTGTGTTATCCGAATAAGATAAGAGCCTGTAAAGAACAAGAAAGTAATTTGACCTTCAGATGACCTTTACTAGCCATTTTGATTTATTTGACAAAACTTGAACTTGAAACTACCTTCACCCTGTCCTGATGGTGTTAAACAGATCCCGAATTCAGATTTAACAACCCCAAATAGTACTTCAATTTTTAGCTGAAATAGATAAATTTTTAACTAAAAGTTAAATGAGTTTTTAATAGAATAGTTTAACTTTAAAGTAAAGGGGAAGTTTAAAAACTCATCTACTTCAAGTGATATTCTCTAAACGTTAGGAAAATTACCAATAATTACAAAAAGGGGTCATGTGTGATTTTGCATTTCCCCTTGTATTTCTCATATGTGTTTTTTTATTGCCAAATTCACATCTCATTTCCGAACTAACTTCAAGTTAGCTTTTACATTTGACATGGTGTCGAAAGAGCAATAAAGACGCGTTAATAATGAAAAGTGAAAAGTGAGAGTATGTACATATTCGACCCGCAGTATATAGATACTAAAAGTTCCAGAATCGTCATCAGTTATAATGTTTATGAAGCCTTCCATTTTGTCTGCATTTTGAAAAATGAGTGTTCTTTATTCTCTGGTGACCACCGTGGTCGTAATTCTTAATTCTGCTGGTAAATATATTTTTATTGATTTGTCCGAACAATTTTATAGGTTTAATACTAAATTCACACTAATTCTTTTCTATTTCTTCTTGCAGAGTTCAGTTTGCAGATGGAAAATAATCAGAATCATAAAACTCATTTTCTAATAATAACCAATACGGCAATAATGATCAGAAAAATCTCCTTCGAAATCCAGGCTCTTATTATCACACACTTTCTATTGTTGATGATCATGTTACTTATGGCATATATCCTAATGGTAAATATATTTTTTAACGTTTTGTTCAAATAATATTATAGATTGACTACTACTTCAAAATGAATCCTCTTCTATTTCTTCTCGCAGAATTAAGGTAACAGTTAGGCTATAATCCTCGTTATCATAACCCACACTCTTCTTCTCGTAGACAGCATATTCTTTACGGTGTTCCTTTAATTGTCCTAGTATCTACTTCTGGCGTACTTTCTTCTACTGACGTACCTTCTCCTAGCGTACCTTCTTCTACTGACATACCTTCTTCTCCTGACGTACCTTCTTCTACTGATGTAAAATCTTCTGCTAGAGTATTACCTCCTCCTGCCAAAACTCTTCATGTCAGGACCCATAGTGGCCCACTTCTTCATGCCGGACCTTATACACCTGCCATACGAATTAATGAACGTAACGATCCAGAAAGTGGGTTAAGGTTCACGAATACCATATTTTCTTTTGGATATTTTGAAAAGAGAGCACGTGACGGTAAATTCATCAAAATAAAAGAAACAATGCCACTTCGAGTAATAATATCAATAACCGATGGTCACGTTCTTGGACAATTGCATTATGGCTTTAGATTTACGGGACTATATGCTATAGTTGA
Source organism: Belonocnema kinseyi (assembly GCF_010883055.1). NCBI lineage: Eukaryota > Metazoa > Arthropoda > Insecta > Hymenoptera > Cynipidae > Belonocnema > Belonocnema kinseyi. The sequence goes on from NC_046657.1 coordinate 2,631,235, forward strand.
TGGAAATTACGAGCAAGTAACAATGCTTCCAGGAGATATTAGAGCTGAACTAATGGACCCGAGAGAAGCTCTTGAGCTTTGTGACTTTCGATTATTTAAAGAAGTGAGTAATCCATACATACCCAGAAGAAGGAAACCAATGAATAGGAGTAAATTAATCAAAGTAGGTTCATCTTCAAAGGAAAAATATTTCACATCAAAAACAAAAGGATACTCGAAACTGAAGTAAATTTTCGTGGTAAGCCGTACATATCTCCGACAGACTAGGTTAGTAATGTAATCAGCTGACTATTACTCTGGCTGGCGATTACATGCAAAAATTCGTACAGCCAGTTTTTTGTTGTTGTTGAAACCACTCTTTATGTACTTATAGTTATATTTTAATTTTGCAAATATTTGATTTGAAGTTACGTATTGTTAAAAAGTGTAGTATTTAATTAATGTTCATAATATCCCACTTTCTATTTATTTCTACTTCTTACTTTAAGAAAGCACGCACCCCAACTTAAGAAGGCCTATATTAAGATCTCTTTTTTAATATTATTTCCTCCCAAATTGTTTTAGCATTATTGAGGATGATCTTTCGTAGTATTGTTTTCCAAAAGTAGCTTACTTACATTCCCAAAATGTCTTTTTTTATTTTCGAAAAAACAAAAATTCAATGTTCTCAAATTAAACTTGGGTCTTTACAATTCGTGGGGGATAAGGTTGTGTCCACAAAAATCTGCTTCGTTAGAAAAAGAATTTTCCAGGGCACGAATCTCTTATCATCATAGTGAGAATAAAGTTTGGAATGCAAGTTTTTTTTCAACGTTATCTCTGCTGACACTTCAACCATCAAAAGCTCTACTCTACGTTTTCTGTACTTTGTTTAAACAATAAGAAGGCAATATTTTGAAAATCTGAACAGAATAGGTCACATAAACCTTTTCTTAATATAGCCTTCTTCTTGTTTCAAGAAAGTTGAGAATGGGGAATACGAGCTCTTCGGTTATTCTTAATTAATTGTACACAGTTTTGAAAAATTTCCTTTTTAATAAACAATTGGCCATTTACTATTGCACTAAGAATGGTCTGAAATGGTAAAATTAGTAATTTTAGACTTAACTTCACTAGCAGGGCCGTGGTGATCGCTACATATTTTACACTTAGCGGACTCAAGTCCAATTCCTGTTAGGGGTGTTTTTATAATTGAATTTTTCTGTTTTGGGTTATGAAGATTTTTAATTATGTGAAATTTTTTAATTTATTATGTATACTAAGAAAATGTTAATCATAATTAACTTAAATTTGTTGTCGATTTTTTTCTTGCATATGTATTTTGATAAGGAAAATTGAGATATTTTGTCAGTATGTGCTGGCTAAATAACTTTTGTGCCCAGGAGAATTTGAAGGAATAAGAACTATTTTTAAGGTCAGGAAAGTTTTTTTTCCTGCAAATGTAATTTTCGAATTTTTATCGTAAACGACAAAAAATTACGCAAAAAAACAAAACACATTTTTCTATCGTACCTAAATTTAATTTTGAATTTCACAAAAAGAAATAAAATATTGATACTCATGTAACTTTCGGCGAGGTTGATTTAAAGTTAATATGTCACGAAGCCACACTATCTACGCACGGAAGGAGAAGAACACAAATATAAAAAATGATTAAACATCAATCAAGGGTTTGAGTATGTTTGATTTTGCATCTCACTTTCTTCTTGTTACATGATTAAAATCTTTATCAAGAAACTTATGATTGTTACAAATACAAGTTTGAACTTTTTATTAAAAGTTTGTTCAAAACGCTTAGTCAGTTTTTAACAAACAATTTCTTGTAAATTTGCAGAAAAGATATACCTTTCCTTTAAACGATTCAGCAGATCCTCAGTAATTTGAAAATTTGATTTAAACACGATTTTCCTTATTATTAAAAGCAATAAAGTGAAGAGCGCAGGAAATAAATTAGGATCGCAAAAAACAATCGAGAGCTTAGCTAAGAATATAGCGTGGTTATTGGTTATTAAATAATTACAGGAAAGCACCTCCTATACAATATTTCTAGTAACGCATTTGTTAATTCAAATCGTTTAAATAATAAAAAATAGTTGTATACTGGATATTTGCCCCAATATTGAGTCAAGGCCAAAGAATATCACTTGGTTTCACAAAAAAATCCAAATCTTTGTAGTGAAAACTGACCAAGTTTTGTATTTGTTAATTAACTTAAATAATTTAATTAAAATGATAATTAATTAAAATAAATCATCAATGAATAATTAAGTAATGATTAAATAGTTTAAATATTTAATAGTTGTTGTGAAATATGATGTTGGTATTGAAAAATACCATTAAAAAGATATTTACATTCATACTTGCATTTTAAACACCTTATATGTATTAAATATTTGCCGCAAAATGTATTTTTTGATAACACTTGTTTAAAAAAATGACCAGGTATTATTTCTCATTGTTTAGTTTCTAATTAAACTTTATTTTACGCATATTTTTAATGAAAAAGTATCAGTTTCAAGCAACAAAAAGGAGCTAATACTGTTCAAAACACATTTATCAACTAAGTTGTTTATAACAATGTAAAAATATTATTTATTCAATTCATAACGCCAGAGGTCATTTGTAGAGGGTTGTTTCACTGATTTTGATTATTAGAGCGTCAATGAATTTCTTTTTGACAAAAGGGTGCTCATTAAAAAAAAATTTGTTTCTCTATTTTTATTATAACATAAAAGAATTAATAAAATCTTTTTCAATAATCGGTCTCGAAGCATATATGGAAAAATGTAATTAGCTTAGTTAAAAAAAGCACTAAAATTTGATAAAAATTGTGCCAAGTTTTCTGGAGGTTGAAGAGGGGTGTCTGCGAAATAAAACCATACTAATAACTTCCATTTTTAACACATCATTACCCCCCACAGAGCCTCAAATGTGACCCAAAAATCAAGAAACTATATTCTTAGGTATTATTGTAAATTTTCAGCAATTTCCGCCATTTTTTTAACATAAATAATTACTAGTGGCCAAACTGAATATTTGCCATGACTTCTTAAACAATTTTTTATTGTTTAAATAAATTTCACTTATTTAAACCTGTGTTTTTCTAAAAAACTGGAAATTAAGTTGTATTTTTTGAGTGAAATGTAATAGTTAGTCATATTCTGGAGTACAAAATTATTTTTGAAACATTGTGCGATTATTTAAATAATTAATTATTGCTGATTTTCAAAATATGTTAAAATTAAGCCAAAGGTGACAACTTTTTTTCTTAAGTTGGTATCCTATGCTACTTTTCGTTGAATAATTACATAATTTTCATAAATTTCTTTAAACGTTTCACCAATTTCTATTTGTTTTAACGATTTTTTTTGTTTAAGTAATTTTCTTAGGAAAAATTTGAAAAAATAATATAAAATGGAACATACATATAGAATTATTTTTAATGTCCGCTTAGTGTTTAAAAAGAATATATTAACAAAATTTACTATATGAAATAACTCAATATCATTTTTAATTAAGAAAATTCGATTTTAAAGATATTTTTCTAAAATAATTGTTTGAACAATTATAAAAAGGTTAATATATTTCTTCTATACACTATACAGTCAAAGACATTATTTTGTGCATTCTATTTTATATTATTACTTTATTTTGTTTGAAAGAAATGCTTGAGTTAAAAAAAGGCGAATTTTTTAAAAGATACGTGAATTTCAAACTACAAAAAAATTAATTTTCAACCCGAAATGGAATAGTTATATTCAATAAAACAAAAAATAAAAAAAAAATACCACGACAAACACATTTTTCATGAAACAGTTAGATTTTTAACAAAAGAGAAGAATTTTTAACGCAAATGATGATTTGTTTGACCTCATAAGTACAGGATGAAGGTCATTCCAAGGTCAAATTTCGTTTATCAAATAGACCTTGAAATAACCTTGACCTTGACCTTATGAAGTCAAGTAGACGCCGGATTCAGATTCAGCGACTCCAAGAATGTATGGAAATTGTTGTTTTTTTCCGCGTAAACATTTTTTTCACAATTTGAATTTAGAATGACCATGATCCTGATCTGATAGGGTCAAACAGGTCCCGAATTAAGATTCAATGACCCCAAAAAGTACTTCAATTTTCAACTCAAAAATATGGATTTTCAACTAAAAGTGAAACGAATTATCAATAAAATAGTTCAATTTTCAAACAAATAGTAGAATTTTTAACCAAACGCGATCAATTTCGAACGAAAAGTATAATCATAAACATATAATTTATAAAAAATTAACTTATAACCAATAATGGTTGGATTTCTTTATTGGGTGCTATTAATACTTTTACTCGTATGTATATATTTTCTACTATTCGTACTGTGATTTACTTTTAATTTCATGAACAGAAATAAAATATTGATACTCATTTAGCTTACGGGACGTTGACTGAAAGTTCAAAAAGTTACCAACGATTAGAAAAGAAGAGGTCATGTGTGATTTCACATTTCACTTCCTATGTCTCACACGTATTCTTTTTTATTACTAAATTCACTTTTAATTTCATAACTGACTCAAATTTAGATTTTACATTTCACATGATTTTGAAAGATCAACAATGACAAGTGAAAAATAAAAATTACAACGTTAAAGTATGTAAATAATCCACCCACAGTATCTATACTAGAAGCTCCTGAATAGACATCAGTTGTAATGTTTATAAAATCCTTCATTGTGTCTTCAATTTGAAAAAATGAGGGTTCTTTATCCTCTGGTGACCATGGTGGTCATAATTTTTAATTAGACTGGTAAACATATTTTTAAAATTTGTCTAAACAGTATTATAGGTTTATTACTAAACTTAAGTTAATCCTCTTCAATATTTGTTTTGCAGAGTTCAGTTTACAGATGGAAGATAAACCTCAATTCAACCCATTTCCCAAACATCACTCATATGTCAACAATAACCCAGATCGCCGTCATCTACAATATCCTAATCAGCAACAAAATCAAAATCAAAATCCAGGTCTCAATCATCACACACTTTCTACTTTTGGCAGAAATGTTAATTTTGGCGGACATTCTAATTTGGGGGGATATTCTACTGGTAAATATATATTGTAATAGTTTGTCTGAACAATTCAATTCGTTCATTACTAATTTAAAATTAATCTTCTTCTATTTCTTCTTGCAGAATTACCTTCACAGATGGGCTATAATCCTCGTTCTCCTGTCCCACATTTTACTTCTGGTGGACAGCCTATCCTTCATGGAGTTCCTTTATATGTTCGAGCATCTACTTCTGGCGTACATTGTTCTACTGTCGCACCTTCTTCTACTGGCGTACAATCATCTGCTAGAGTATTACCTCGTTCTGTCAAAACTCTTCGTGTCAGACCCCATAGTGGTCAACTTCTCCATGCCGGACCTTATACGACCGTGCGAAGTTATATCTCTTCTGATCCAGAAAGTGGGTTAAGGTATACGGACACCATATTTCCTGCCGGCTATTTTGAAAAGAACGAATATGACGGTAAATTCTTCGAAATTGAAGAAAACATACCACGTCAAGTATTAATATCAGTACCAGATGGTCACGTCCTTGGATCACTGGATTATCTCTTTAAATTTTCTGGACTATACGCTATAGTTGATGGAAAGCACGAGCGAGTAACAATGCCTCCAGGAGATATTGGAGCTGAACTAATGGACCCGAGAGAAGTCAGCGAACTTTACGACTTTCGAACATTTGAACTAGAGAGAAGACAATACACATATACAAAAAGGAAACCAAAAGATATGAGTAACTTAATCAGTGTAGGCCCATCAAAACGCAGAAAACATATTCAACAGGAAAAACATTAGGGTACTCCAAACTATAGTAAATTTTCGTGATGAACCGCAGACACCGCGGGTGGACTATGTTAGGAACAGCACGTTACAACCCGGAAACCCACGTTACAAAACGGAAACCCCGGCTAGCTTACCTCAGTTGCATGTAATCAGATAAATTAATTCCTTATGTACTTATAATAATATTTTAATCTAGCAAATATTTGGTTTAAAATTTTTGTTTTGTTTTGTTGAAAAGTGTACTATTGTAATTTTAACTTGGAATTCAGCAGTTTCGTTGAAAATTCTTCACATGCGTGTCGATAAATGACTCGAAAGCATGAAATAAAAGACTATTCACAATACCCCACTTTCTATTTATTTCTGATTCTTATTTTAAGATTGCGCCTATCCCATTTAAGATATGCTATATTAAGATCTCTTTTTTAATACGGTGACCTGTTTGGTGCACTATTCAGAATGAATAATTTAAGGACATGAGTGATTTTTACATTAATTTAAATATAGCTACTAAATCTAGAGTTCACAATTTTGAATCGATATTTTTTAAACTGTACTTTTAATTAAACGCGCTTAAATAAACTTTCACATTTAAAAAGTTAAAAATTAAATGTTATCAAATTGAACTTAAGAATGTACGTTCAGGTACTTTGGTTCCTTACAGTTTGACAGAGATAACGATACATCAACAAAACTCGGTTTTGTTGGAAAAGCTTTATAAGTTGAAAAATGTTAAAAATTTCTGTTGTGATTTCGTAATAAATGTAATGGAACTGTATTACCAAAACGTAATGTAGTTTAACAATGTATGAAATTGTACCGTCACAATACAGTATTGTGAAACTACAACAAATGTTTTGTAAAATTATATTACATGCATTGTGAAATTACTTTACGTTTTGGTAATAAACTTCAATTACATTTATTGTGAAATCACAACAGAAATTTTTAACAGTGTTTATATAATATTTTGGTAAAGTTGGAAACGTATGAAATATTGGGAAAAATTGTGTTTTCAACATTTCTATCAATTAGAAGCGTAAATAAATATTCTGGGATGAACTTTAAATATTCACTGTTAAAAATTTCTGTTGTTATTTTACAATAAATGTAATGGAAGTTTATTAACAAAACTAAATGTAATTTTACAATACATGAAATTGTACCGCCACAATACAGTATTGTAAAATTACAACGAATGTTTTGTAATTTCACAACAACCAAAAAAATCTGCATCGCAATACATGTATTGTAAAATTACGATACATGTGTTGTGAAATTATATTACATGTATTGTGAAATAAAATTACGTTTTGGTAATAAACTCCTATTGCATTTATTGTGAAATCACAACAGCAATTTTTAACAGTGTAGAATTTCATAGGTTTCAAAAATCGGTCTGCAGTAGCGATTAGAAATAGAATTTTTGATTTTTTTACAAAAATAAAAATTTTCTTTCGATGTAAGGGGGTGCTGAATTAGAATGAATAATTTGTTATCCAAAAAAGTTATTCAGTCCGGAAGAAATTTAATTTTTGGGTGACGGTGTCGCGGTGTAACAGAATGTTTTTCGCTTTTTTGCTGTTAAAAGTAATTAAATGTTATTATTTTTATATTGATTTTATCATTACTTGAAATAAATTTGATTGGTGAATAAAAACCAAACTAGTTACATCACAAAAACTTCGTTATTAAAAAAGAAACATAAAATTTGAAGTTTTCAAGTTTCAGGTTAAGATGGCACTGAGATTTTACTTTAAAACAATTAATTTTTTCATTTTCATTATTAAGGACCGCTTAAGAAGAGAAATATTACTTTTAAAAGTCAGAAAAGTACGCGCAAAATAGACTTCCTAAAGAACCAGAATGAAAAATTAAAATTTAGGGAAATATGTTTTTCATCTGAAAGCAAATACAGAAGTTGGTATTTTCATAATAACTTTTAGAATGTCTTGATTTTTATTTTTATACCACGAAATAATATAATCATCAGCAGAAACTTAAAATTTGAAAATAATCGATAATTTGTATGCAAAATGCTGTCAAAATCACTAACATAACCTATACGAATACACATAGCTAACGAAAAAATTACATGTGCTTTTGTAGGTTATGTTAGACATTTTGACAGAATTTTTATAAAAAATATCGATTGTTTTGAAACTTTAAGTTTCTAATTCACATTATATAAATTCGCAGTATAGAAATAGAAATCAAGACATACTAAAAGCGGGCGTGGATCCCGAGGGGTGGCCACGGCAGCTTGCCCCCACCCCCCAAAGTCCAGACTCGAATTTTTCGAATAATATCATTAAAGTTTATTAAATACAATACTGGAAAGCGAATTCCCTCCTTGAATACGGTTATAGGGATAACATCAATTCTCAGTGTGTATTTTTCAAATGTAGCGACCATTTTATATAATGTAGTTACGTACATATACTCTAGTAACGTATATCAATGTTATAATGTATTCCCAACACTGGCGCTGTCACTCTTGCGTCGTATCCACATGCGACAAGTGAGCCTGACAGCCAATTTAGATTCCCAGCCATGCAATTCTTGCAGCCAATCAGGGTCTTGAGATCACTCATGTATGTATGAGACATCACTTTATTGTAACTATTTAAGTTGAACAGGGAGCGAACTCAGCTGATTGCGAGATTTTCTAGATTACGTTTTACAACAATCAATAATGGTAAATATTTTATTTCTTTATTCTGACTATTTTAAGACGACTTTAGTTTCTGGAAGATAATTTTTTTCAATATTTTTCATTCTTGGCTTCGTTATAAAAAGAAAATCTTGCTGTTATGGTACCAAAAGCTCAAGCTGATACCAAGAACTGAAGAAATGCGAAAATCAACTAGTGATTGCATACTTAAAAAAAATAAGACTTAAAAATCAGAAGATTGTACTTTTAAAAAATGTGCAATGTCAAAATTATTTAACTATGTATTATTTTAATTGATTCTTTAATGAAAAATTGTTAAGCTACGAAGCACGAAATAGGTATTATCATTCGAGAAGAAAGAAATTAGGTTCTGAAATATTAAGATTCAGCGTGACCGCTGGACCGGGAAACTGGGAAATGACCGGGAATTATATTAGACCGGGAAGTGATAGTGAATTTTTTGTTTGACCGGGAATTTTACAAGTTTTTAGAAGAAAAATCTATACAATCATTTGAAATATCAAGAATTAAAAAATGCTAAGCGTAATTGTTAACTTTCTCAGGCATGAAATCATTAAGTTTATAATGTGTTATTCTAAAATCTTTAACCATAACAATTTTCCATTTTAGATTTTCATTTTTTAGGGTACATTTTCCATACAAAGAATTTTAAAGTGCAGTTTTGAAGGCTTACTCAATACAAGATTAAAAGCTTTTGCGATTGAAATTTGTTGACAAAAAACGTTTTAAGTTGATGAAATGTAAATATAAATTGATCAATGATTTTTAAAATTGAACTGTAGTTCGTGTATTCGAACATTTTGTTGTTTCAGTATAAAGTATACCAATTTTAACATTTTCAATTTAGACATTTTTAATTAAGAAAAAGAGCAAGGTTTTAATAGGCAGAAATGTTTGAGTGTTTATTTAATATGGAATATTAAAAACTAAACAATTCGAAACTAAATTGTTTAAAACAGAAAGCCTTGAATCGTTAACATTTCAGAGAGCTAAACTCAAACTTAGAACGTCACAATGTTAATTTTATTGTTCTGTTGGAAAAGTTTTTTTTTTTATAAGTGAAAATGTTGAATTTTGATGTGTGAATAACAGAAAAATGTATTCATTTAGAAAAAATGCGAGTAAACTGAGGAAATACTTCTAATTTTTTTATTAAAATTGTGAACCTTTCAAGGATTATGAAAGGGTTTAATATAGTAAAAAAATTGACTAAAGATTCCTCGTAAAATTGAAAATGATTTTTTTATTTCAAAAAATTAATTTCAGCAAAATATTTAGGAATATTTCAAAACAATGGCGAATTTTGATAAATAACATTTGAATAGTTATGCATTTGAAAAAAATTGGAATAAGTTTAGGACATATTTAGAAGTTTTTAACAAATTAAAAAATAAGTTGAAACTTTAAAGGATGTCAAAACAATTTTTTAAAAATGTAGATTTTTTAAGATTTCAAACAAAAAATTTAGAAGATATTCAAGCATTTTGAAAGGTTTCAAAATATAAAAAAAATTATTTAGATTCCTTACAAAATTACCAATAATTTTTTATTTTCAAAAATTAATTTCAAGAGAATATTTAAAAAGATTTTTAGAAATTTCCAAAACTGTAAAATGTAAAGATTCCAAAACATTTAAAAGAAAATTTCGATTTTTAAGGATTTTCATACAAAATTTAGTAGATTTTAGGTATTTTAAAAGATTTCGTGGTAATTAATTTTGTTTGGAGGTACCTGAAAATATTTAAAGTGATTTTTTAGCAAGAAAATATACTTTTATTAAATGCTTTAAAAGATCAAAGAAAAAATTCGACGTATAAATAAAAATTGAACAATTATTCATTTGCAACGACGCAAAATGAAAATAATTTAACTTCTAATCTAAAAAATGTTCGATAACAAATTGTAATCTTTCAGTTTCTAATGTTTTTAACTTAAAATTCGTTAAAATTATAGAATTTTTTAATTCATAACCTTGTTAATTTATTCTTCAATTTATATTTTATATATTCAATTCCTATTTAAACGTTTTGTTAATTATATTTATGACATTGACGATTAATATATTTATATAATTTATAATACAAATTCAAAGCGAAGAATAACTTGAAAATTATTAAGATTCACTTCTTTTATTAAGGATTTAACTATTTTGCTGAAAAATCGTTTTTCTTGCTCGTTAAAAATTAGTTTTTTTATTTCGAAATTTATGTATCTATTTCATTTCTCGTTAAGCATTTAGTCTTGATAGGTTAAACATTCAACTATTTGGTAGAAAATTCATGTATTTTGTGGAAAATTTGCGTTTTCAAAGAAAATATTTTATTATTTCGTTGAAAGTGTAACTATTTTATTAAAGGTATTATTTTTGGTGGAAAATTCAACTGTTTAAATAATCATTTTTTAAAAATAAAAAATAATTCTTCTATGATAAAATAGACATCTTTATTGGTTAAAAGTGAACTTTTTGTTGAAAATGTAACTCTTTATTTATGTTGGACTTTTTAGCCTTTAAATCAATATTTATTTGATTGAATTAGTTTTATTCTTTGAATTGATAATGACGCATTTGTATCAAATGATTTAACATTTCTAAGTCCAGTTTTTAGGTATGCTTAACCATTTTCTCAGCCGAATAAAATATTATGTTTACATAAATATTCATTTCTTTAATTGAAAAAAGCGTTCAATATTTATTTAACTAAGATAAATGTATATCCATTTAACTGCAATAAATAAATATTAGGTTAATTAATATTGATGTAATTTGTTTTTCATTGAATTATTGTTCAGATTAAGGTAATATTTTGTTAAATTCAATATGGATTTTTATTGTTTATTTATTGTTCACCAACTGTCTTGCTAGATTTTTAAAACAGCTGTTATAAATAAAAGTTCTGAATGAGCATTTTTAATTTTTTTGCAATTCCTTTATTTAATCTTTGATACAAACTCATGCTTTTAAATTTTATTATAGTTTCTTGTACTATAAGCTATTATCTATTTACGGCATTCATGTTTATGTTATTCAAGCGGATGTTCATTCAAGGCAAATGATTGTTCAATGTTTTTTTTTTAAATTAGAAGGCAATATTTTGAAAATGGAAATTGACGAGGTCACATTAACATTGTCTCAATGTGGCTTTCTTGTTTTAATAAAGTTGAGAATGAGGTACACGATCGCGTCGCTTTTTTAAAAATTGCTATACAGTTATAAATATTTAATAAATATAAATTTATTAATAATTATTATTAATAATAAAATTTATTTACACAGTAATAAATATATTATGAATGTTATTTTTCACTATTGAATTAAGATTTTGTTGATTGAATTTTTTCGTTTTTGATTAAAGAAGATTTTATATTATGTGAATTGTTTAAATCTAATATGTATTCTAAAAATAATGTTATTCACAAATAAAGCTCAATTTTCTCAAAAAAAAAAAAGAAAAAACACCCAGAAATTGTTTGCTAATATTTTTTTTAAATTTGTGCTTTGATAAGACAGATATCTTGTAAGCTTTAATATATATCAATCTCTTGTTATCCGGACAAGAAGATCAAGCCTTAGAAGGTCAAGAAAGTGATTTAATCTTCATGTGACCTTTACTGGTCATTTTAATCTGGGGGTCATAAACAAAATGCGAACGTAAAATATCCCGCCCTTTCAGAATCCACGCTCATTTATGTTCCATTTGATATGCAGAACTTGACCTTGAAATGATCGTCACCCTGGTCTGATAAAGTCAAACAGACTCCTGATTCAGATTCAGCGACCCCAAAAAGTACTTCGATTTTTAACTAAAAAAATAACTTTTCAAATAAAGATGAAACGAGATAAATTCCGATTGAAAAGTATATTATTATTAATATACAGGGAGCGGCAAAATAATGTGACGGTTTTCGCCGCCACGCGGTTGAGCGAGTAGATGGTGGGGGGTGTTGGGGACGTCATCTTCAAATCTTAAACTGATAAAAGCGGTTGTTCCAATCGCTGGATATTATATATTATTATTATTAATTTAGTTCAAATTCAAGTGAAGAAACGAATCAAAGGGGAATTTTAATGAAAAAAAGGGGACGAAAGGAAATTATTAAGAAAGGGGAAAGGAATTTATATTTTTATTTAAATTTTCTTTTTATTGCCAAACTGGGACGACTGAAAAATCCCGAAAAATAAAATTCCCGACACTGTAAAATTCCCGAATTAGAAAATTCTCGATTAATCAAATTCGCGAATAATAAAATTAACGAAAAATAAAAATATCGATTTAGAAAATTCCCAAATAATAAAATACACGAATAATAAAATTACTGAAAAATAAAAATACCGAATTGGAAAATTGCAGAAAAATAAAATTCACGAATAATAAAATTGCTGAAAAAGAAAAATAGCGTATTGGAAAATTCCCGAATAATAAAATTTTCAAATAGTAAAATTTCAGAATGATAAAATTCCCAATTAATAAAATTCTCGACTTTTTATAATATTATCGAATTGGAAAATTCCCGACAGTTTTTAATATTACCGAATTGGAAAATTACCGAATAATAAAATTCGCGACAGAAAATTTCCGAATTGGAAAATTCCCGAATTTTAACAATTAGAATTTTTTATAAATATATTTTATTTATGACAAATACAACAATAAGACATTTGTTTCAAAAATTATTTTTAACATTTAAAATTTCGAACCTTATTTCTTGAATTTAAAGTAGCAATAATTTTAAATAAAATATTTCTGGGTAACGCGTGTTTTTTTAATGTTCATAGTATTTTAAAAAATACAAAAAGTGTTCGCAAAAGGGAAATTTTAAATTAAGATATATATCGAGTTTTCATTTGAAAAGCTTTGTAAGGTACAGAGTTATTGCTACATTTTGACGCTTTTTTTTAAATGTTCATAATATTTTTGAATAAAAAAATACAAAAAGATTTCGCAAAAATGTAATTTAAAATTTTAAATAAATAAATATATATATTAATTTAAAATTCAATTTTTGCTAACGGTTTTTGTATTTTTTTCAAATTCTATGCACATTTTCAAAACAAGCGTCAACAAAACATAATGAAAGTAAGTTTTTTGGTTAAAGCATTCATTAATCATAGAAAATGTCTTGGACTACAAATGGTTAACATTTTGGCAATCACCCATATACTTACATAATTCTTGTTTATTATGTAAATAATAAAAAATAAATATATGACAGCATAAAACAAGGTTATAAGCTTTAAAAAATGCTTAAAAATACAATTATTTCATTTTCTTGAAAATTAAAAAAAATTGTATTCGTTTTTAAAATCAAAATATGTAAGGAAAAAGAATTCAATAACATTTTTAAAAAGTTTATTAAGAATGCATTTCATTTTATAAAAGAACAATTAAAAAATTGACAACACTAAAATTTTCAAATAAAATAATTGAGAATGCAAGGATCACTTTTTTAAATAGGTAATAATTAAACTAGCGATCAATTTGTTTTGAATGTATTAAATTATTTTTTAGGAATTGTTATTTTAAATTAAAAACTGAGTTAGAAAGTATTATAAAAGAATTAAATGAATCGAGAAATGTGTGTTTTACAGAGTGAAGTTTAATTCTTTTTTGAATTTTTTAAATGGTAGTTTTAGAAAAGAAATTCCATATTTAAATCTTTGTAAAAAACGTATAATAAAAGAATTCGACAAATTGAAAACTGTGTGCTGTTTATGAAAATTTTCGTAAAGAAGAACATTTTTTTTTGTCATTGATGTTATTAAAGCATTTATGTACTTGCAAATTTTCTTTATTATTTATGACCTTTGGGTCGTTTTAAGCGTTTTAAATATATAAAAATAACAATTATTAATCCCCTTATTAAATAAGTAAAACTGACTTCGCTTTTTCATATATTTTGAATTAATGTTTAAGAAATGGCAGGGTTCGGTCCCTGGGGAGTGCAATTTTTCAAAGCGTCTAGGCGTACGATTATATGAACAATTTTTTTCCAGTGTGCTGGCTAAATCATTTTTTTAGGTTGAAAGAGTTCTTTCTGAAAATTTAATTTTTGAATTATTATCGTGAAGGATAATAAATAACGCAAAAGAACAAGACATATTTTTAAACCGTACACTGTTAAAAATGTTTGTGATTTTACAATACATCACAACACAAAATGTGATGTGAAATTACAATTTTGGTATTGTGAAGTGAAATTACAATACATGTATTGTGAATTGAAAGCTTCACGTGTCCACCGCTGCGAAGCAGCGCCATATTATATGTATCAGCTGAAATATTAGTGGTTTTATTTTGTGCAATATCGGAGTAGAATATTTTATTTAAAAGTGAGGCAAAAGTTCAGTTTATACATGTTTATATTAAATCTAAGGTTTTCGCGCAAAATAGACTTCCTTCAGAAAGATAATAAAAGATTGAAATTTAGCGAAATTGTTTTTCATCTGAAAGTAAAAACAGAAGTTGGTACTTTTGTAGTAACTTTTAGAATGTCTTTATTTTTATTTTTGTACTGCGAAATAATATAATCTGCATCAGATTGATTGTTTTCAAACTTTAAGTTTCTGATACAGATTATATTATTTCGCAGTATAAAAATAAAAATCAAGACATTGTAAAAGTTACCGCGAAAATACCAACTTCTGTTTTTGCTTTCAGATGAAAAACATATTTCCCTAAATTTCAAATTTTTATTCTGGTTCTTAAGGAAGTCTATATTGCTCGTAATTTGCTGACTTTTAAAAGTAACACTTCTCTTCTTAAGCGGTACTCAATAATGAAAATGAAAAAATTTAATTACGAAGCTTTTGTAATGTAACTAGTTTGTTTTTTATTCACCAACCAAATTTATTTCAAGTAATGTCAAATTTAATATAAAAATAACCACATTTAATTACTTTTAAGAGCAAAAAAGCGAAAAAACATTCTGTTACACTGCGACACCGTCATACAAAAATTTAATTTCCTACGAACTGAATAACTTTTTTGAACAAAAAATTATTAATTCTCATTCAGCATCCCCATACCTCGAAAGAATATTTTTATTTTTGTAAAAAAATCAAAAATTTTACTTCTAATCGCTACTGCAGACCGATTTTTAAAACACTGTTCAAAATGTTTGTGATTTTACAATACATCACAATAAAGAAAAGTAATGGGAAATTACAATTTTGGTATTGTGAAATGAAAT
>NC_046657.1:2647054-2664150 GCF_010883055.1 Belonocnema kinseyi
TTATATTCATTGTGAAATCCAAACAGGAATTTTTAACAGTGAATGTATGAAATTCTACACAGTTAAAAATTTCTGTTGATTTCACAATAAATGTAATGGAAGTTTATTACCAAAACGTAATGTAATTTCACAATACATGTAATATCATTTTACAATACATTTTTCGTAATTTTACAATACATGTATTGTGATGCAGATTTTTTTGGATGTTGTGAAATTAAAAAACATTCGTTGTAATTTCACAATACTGTATTGTGACGGTACAGTTTCACGAATTGCAAAATCACATTATGTTTTGGTAACAAACCTCCATTACATTTATTATGAAATCACAACAAAAATTTTTAACAGGTACCTACATTCATTTCCTGATATCACAAAACCACATGTACTCACGCACATTTACTTGTTTACATTTCTAATTTCAAGTCTTATATTTTTTATTTATCTTCTGCTCACAACCTTGGAAATCATTCTCTATTTTACTGGTAAATATAGATTAATGTCTAAGATATATCCAAATATAGGTCTTTAATGATATGTCTAAACAATATTATAGGTATATTAAAAAGTTAAAATTCATCCGTTTCTATTTCTAACCTGTGTGGAAATAACTCCATTTAGCCCTATTATAAGGCGGGTACTAATCGGAGGCTAGTCGGGTTATTAATTTTGACAAAGTACCCAGTCGGGGACTAATCGGGAACTAGTTGGGCTTTTTGTTGTCAAAACTTCAGTCGGGGCCTGGTCAGTGGTTGGTTAAGGGCTATACGGGCCTCTTTGTTCACTAATTTCCGTGCGGGTAATCTTCAGGCTCTGGTCGGGAGCTAGTGGGGCTGTGGTCGGGTTATTCTTATGTTTGAGTTTTCGGCAAGATTTTATCAAATAAGGTAATATCTAAAAAAGCGTAATGATTTTTATATTCTAAAACACTAAGAATATATTTTAAAATAATTTTACACCGTTTTTCGGAGAAAAGATTTATTAATGTTAAATTCATCTCAAATATACTTATTAAATTATTATTAAGTTAATAATTTTGTACGAAAATCAACTTTTTATAAAAACAACGATCAAAATTTTCAAAAAGACGCAATCTTATTTTTTTGTAGTATTTTTTAGAATATTGCGAATTTCTAGGAACATTTATAAATACCTTTGTATGGAATTTTAAGAAATTGCATATTGGGAAAAATACATATAGATGCAGGTAAAAAGTCTGACAAAAGTCGACTCTAAATTTGTACAGATGCTTATTTTTAAATTGATCTGAAAGATTTGCCTTATGCAAATAAAGTCTAATCCTTCATGTTGTTGAAATTGAAAAGAGTTTATGGATATTTCCGTAAATAAGTGTTTTGACAAACTATTGGGTGATGTTCCACAAATTTTGGGGAGTTTGGTTAATATTCCAAGAGGATGTATTATCATATGACCCCTACTAGTACCCGATCAGGCCCCGACTAGGATAAGTCAGGTCACCTGACTAGCCCCCGACTAATCTACCGTGACGCTACAGGTCGGGGGCTAGTCAGATGGCCCGACTAGCCCCCGATTTTAAGTGGGATCGAATGGTCGGGAACCAGACTAGTTCCCGATTTGAATTTCTACACGGGAACTGAAGATTTCACTTAACAAATAAACAATAGTCCTGTTAATAATGACCTAAAATCTACTTCTGCCGAACAGTCTGCTTCTGGCGTAACTTCTTCTGTCGTCAATCCTATTTTTATCGCACATCCTTTTTTTAAACCTCTTCATGTAGGACCTCATAATGGCAGACTTCTCCATATCAGACATGTCAATCGTTTAAGTAATTAAATAATGTTTAAAAAAATTTACTATTCCAAACAAGAACCAACTGTTGCATTTCATTAAGAAAATAGAATTATTCAAATACATATCTCGGAAATAAATAATTATCTAAATAAGTTAATTTTTTTATTTCGAATAAATTATTTCGTAGACACTAATCTTGAACCCCTACAAAAATTAGCACGTTTCGATCAAACCTTGAAGTCCTTGCCTTCCAGAGTGAAAAAAAATTTACAATGATTTTCGAATTAAACTATTAAGGATATTCTTGAAACATTAAAGATTTTGCTTTTTAATATGCGATTCTTATAAATTTTTGCCGAAAAATAATATAAAAAATAATAAATTAATAATTGTTGTTTTTGAAATGATTATTATGGTCGTAGAGACCGCTTTTCTGCAGAGCATGTAAAATATATTGCAATAAAAATATATTAAAAGTACATCACTAAGAAAGCCATAACAAATATTTCATTATACCAATATATTTTTTGGGGGGGTAGTCGATTATTTGAAAACAAAATCCTTCAAAAATTTTTAAATTAGTTCCTGCAAAGCAGAATGTTCATTACGCTTCCCCATTATGGTTTGTGTTCGCAGAGTTGACACTGACCGAGCCGCAGGCTCACTCATAGAATCGATATTTTCCTCAATTTTTAATAAATTTATCTGAAACTTTCCAGAAATCTTCCATTAATACTTAATAATACTCTCTGAAAATTTCTTTAAACCGAAAGGTCCCTCGATACTTTTTGTCAGAGAAGCCATCATACTGCAGTTGCTGGCCCGACGTCACTTTGCAATTAAATATAAGTAAAGAATAGTATATTTTACATCTCTTGTCCTTTTGTTAGCCACGAAAACACTATGATAATTGTGCACCTAAAGTTTTAAACGATTTCAAGAATATTTGGCTAAGTTACGACGATTTATATTTTAAAAACTTATTGATATTAGAGATTAAACTTCCCCGTGGGCACAAAATTTGGCGACGTCTTTACGACATCGTTACGACATCGTTACGTCATCGTTACGACATCGTTACGACAACTTCACGACATCCTATGTCTATGTCCTTAAGGCGCCTTTACGATATCGTAAATATGTCGTATGATCTAACGATGTCTTTACAATATCGTGAAGTAACTGTAACAACATGAACATAGTATATCGTAAAGTTGTCTTAAAGATGTCGTAATAATGTCGCAAAGACGTCGCCAAATTTTGTGCCCACTGGGGTTTCAGTTTTCCATGTATTCTATTGAGAATAATGATTGGAAAACAAACTGTAGGGAAAGAAGTCCGAGTTTCTCATCCTTTACAAGATCGAATTAAAAAAAAAATTATTTTGGCGACTTTGAAAATTTGCATTTTTTGAGGCGATCAGACAATAATTATGAGGTCGTTCCAGCTCAACTTTTCGAAAATAAAGTTCATCATCAACAATAACATTAATTTTTATCAAATAATTTAATTTTCTATCAAACTGTTGCATTTTCAAGCAAAAAAAAAAAAAATAATAATTTTCTAGAAAAGAGTTTAATTTGCAACCCAAAAAGATGGATTTCCAATAAAAAATTTTATTTGCGCCCAAATCCTTAAATTAAAAAAAATGAATCCGCCAAGCAAAACAGAATTACTTTTAATCAATCAATTGAATTTTCAACGAAAAAGAATAAATTTCCATCCAAGAAGACTAATTTTCTACAAATAAAGACAACTTTTCAACAAAATTCATGAACTATAAACAAGAAAATATCAATTTTCAACCCAAAATGGAAGCTATTTGTAACAAAAAAAAATTGTTCACCGAAAAAAAATGCTATCAAATAGTTCAAGTTTCAACAAAGAGAACATTTTTGAACTAAAATATGAAATCTCCAACCTAAATAATAAAGTTTTATTTTTTTAAATCTAAAAGATCAATTACGTTAAACCACGAAAAAATTTTGTAATCATTAGACGAGGCCACCATACCGAAACGTTTTTGGGGTCGCTAAATCGGAGTTCGGGGTCTGCTTGACCCCGTTAGAATAGGATCAAGGTCATTACCAGGTCCAATTGGGACAAAAACGTTTAGGGGGAAAAACTAAGATTTTTATATGTTTTTGGGTCACTGAATTTGTATTCTGGGCCTTTTTAATCACATCAGGTCAATATCTGGATCCTTTCAAGGTCAACTTTTTAAAATCATATTGAAATATATTTTTGACCTAGGACTCTAAAAGATTTTATGTACGTATTTGGTTTGAATATTCGAGCAAAGTGAAATTTACGAGTCATCTGAATATACGTTTTTGTTATATACTTGTCGTCAGAATATCTCGGTAATAAGGGACTGATGAAGATACTGGAGCATCACTGGCGAACCTAACTTAAGATTCCGAGCAAAACGCTTAAATTCCGTTCGGATACTCTTATCCTGTTATTAAAATTCAAAATCCTGCTTCTCTAGATGATGCTGGAAAGAATTCTTTAAGGTAACGAAGACAGTAAAGGCGTAATGAAATGACCTTGAAGTTTAAATCTAAGGTCACCAGATGATTATTCACCATGATCCCAACAACTTTAACACATGTGATTTTCTTTTTATCCGGACAAAATAAAAGCCTGAAAATATCAAGAGATTGGTTTGACCTTGAGATGACCTTTACAAGTAATTTCGATCTGGAGGTCACAAACAAAGTGTAAAAAATCAGAATCCGCTGTCATGAAGGATTTTCCAATTTGACAGGAAGAACTTGACCAATTATAAAATCAATTATAAAAAATTAACTTTTAACCAAAAATAGTTGGTTTTTCTTATTAGATACTATTAATTCAGTTTCAATTTAAGTGAAAAACGAATCAATGGGGAAGTTAAATGAAAACAAGGGGACGAAAGGAAGTTTTTAAAAAAGGGAAAGGAATTTATAGACGGCGCCATCAATCTGTCGACAAAACACTTTTATTTATACATTTTCTACTATTCGTACTATCGTTTTCTTTTTGACAAAAAAAGGAGGTCATATGTCATTTGAATTTCAACTCAAACTTAGCTTTTAGATTTCTTATGACTTTGTACGAACAACAATGACGAGTGAATAATGAAAAGTGGAACCTGAAAGTATGCACATAATCGACCCCCCCTCCCCCCCAGTATATATAGTAGCGGTTTAAAAATAGTCATCAGTTGTAATGGTTGTAAAGTTCTAAATTTTTTCTTGATTAAAAAAAATGAGGGTTCTTTATTCTCTGGTGACTACTGTGGTCATAATTCTGAATTCTGCTGGTTAATATATATTTAATGATTTGTCTGCACAATAATATAGGTTTATTAATATATAAAAATGAATCTTTTTCTATTTCTTTTTGCAGAGTTCAGTTTACAGATGGAAAATAGTCAGAATCATAATAACCTAGTTTCCAATAATAGCCAATATAGCAATAATAATCAGAAAAATACCCTTCGAAATCCAGACTCCCATTATCACACACTTTCTATTGTTGACGACCATGTTACATATGGCATATATCCTAATGGTAAATATATTTCTAAATATTTTGTTCAAATAATATTATAGGCTCAGTACTAATTTAAATTTAATCCTCTGCTATTTCTTCTTGCAGAATTAAGGTCACAGATAGGCTATAATCCTCGTTATCATGACCAACAGTCTTCTTCTCGTAGACAACCTATTCTTCACGGAGTTCCTTTAAATGTCCAAGCATCTACTTCTGGCGTATCCTTATCTACTGATGCACAATCTTCTGCTAGGGTATTACCTCGTCCTGTCAAAACTCTTCGTGTCATATCCCACAGTGGCCCACTTCTTCATGCCGGACCTTATAAGACCATACGAAGACATAACCGAAATGATCCAGAAAGTGGATTAAGGTTTACGAACACTATATTTCCTTTTGGCTATTATGAAAAGAACGAATATGACGGTAAATTCTCTAAAATAGCAGAAAACATACCACGTCATGTATTAATATCAATACCAGATGGTCACGTCCTGGGACCTATCGATACTGTCTGTAAATTTTCAGGACTATATGCTATAGTTAATGGAAAGCACGAGAGAGTAACAATGCCCCCAGGAGACATTGGGGCTGAACTAATGGAACCGGAAGAAGTTATAGAACTTTCGGACTTTCGGATATTTTCAGCGGCAACAAGAGCATACACATTAAGAAATAGGAAACCAGTAGATAAGAGTAATTTAAAGAAGGGAGGCCTATCAAAACGCAAACATATTACTATGTAACATATATGTCCACTATACTATAGTAAAATATGCTTTACTACAGTAATATATACTATACTATAGTATTATATAAATGGTGGACACGCTGGGGCTTGCATACATGGCGAGTTGAATGCTACCTGAATTGCACAACAGCAGAGGAGAAGCCATTATACAGGGGTATTTTCATATTTCGCGCCTTCAAAGTTTCATTCGGATCGGCCATTCGGCAAAGTCCGTGCGTCTTTGGATCAAGTTTATAATAGTTTCCATGGTTGCGTTCGAAACTTCAAACGGATACACGTGTCAAAACAATATAGGTTATGTTATATAGTAATTACAAGTAATAAAAGTGTTTATTTATAATGAAGTGAGACATGTGAAGTGAGACATGTGAAGTGAGAAGTAAACGTCATTTTTTTCTGTGCCAGTAACATTATAGAATGGCTGCTAAGTGACAAAAACTATAAAATAGTAATAATATTCTGTGCTTCCAGTGGGCGAAGAGTAAATGGTGTTTAACGCTTATTTTTACTGCATAAAAAGATATGTTATGAATAGACAGGATATGTTTTAAATAAAGTGAATGAAATATTACATGCGTAAACTTTAAATTAACATTGCCTACATTTACTGAAATCGATTAGGGAAAACAGGTGAATCTGAACATAACCGTTTGAAGTTTCGAACGCAACCATGGAAACTATCATAAACTTGATCCGAAGATGCACGGCCTTGGCCGAATGGCCGATCCGAATGCAACTTTAAAGGCGCGATATATGAAAAAACCCCTGTATAATGGCTTCTCCCCTGCTGCTGTGCAATTCGGGTAGCATTCAACTCGTCATGTATGTAAGCCCCAGCGTGTCCACCCTGTATGTAACTATGGTAAATTTTAGTGTTTAACTGTAGATTTTCCCGGCGGACTACTCTAGAAGCAGCAGGTTACAAGCCTGTAACCCTGGCAAGTTTACGTCAGTAGCTGGGAATCAGCTGTAATTACTCTTTATGTATATATAATTACATTTCAATCTGGTAAATATTTGGTGTGAAGTTTTGTTTTGTTGAAATATGTGATATTATAATTTTGGCTTGGAATTATTCAGTTTTTTTAAATTGCACTCTTCGTTTAAGAAAATTTAATTTTTGTATGTAGGATTACTGTACGTATTATCATCACATGCAAGTCAATGAAAGACTCAAAGTTGTTAAATAAAAAACTATCCACAATAGCCCCTTCCCATTTATTTCTAATTCTTATCCCAAGATTGTGCGTACTCCTATTTAAGATAGCCTATCAATAATTTGAGGACATCAATGGTGTTTACTTTAATTTGAATGTAGCTACTAAACCTAGAGTTGACAATTGTAACTCGCTTTTTTTAACTGTACGTTTAATTTAATACACTTGAACTAACATTTATATTGAAAAAGTTAAAAATTCTATGTTATCAATTTGAACTTGAGAGTGTGTGTTCGACTACTTTGATTCCTTACAGTTCGATAGCGATAACGATACATCAAAAAAACTTATTTTTGTTAGAGAAGTTTTATTAGGTACGATTCTCTTATTATCAAACTAAAAATGTTATCTCTTTTGAGACTGCTGAAATTATTTTTATTTTAAATTGGGAAGGAAATTGATTTACTTGAGTATTCATACTTCCGCCTTAGTCTGTAAAAGTATTTCCTTTTCAAATCTTCTGGCACCATCTCCAAAACATTTTCTTATTTCCTTAAAAATCATTTGAGCATTTTTGAAGGTGATATTCCGTATTATTGTTTCCCTGCTGGCAGTAAAGAGACAAAAAATATCCTTTTTTTATATTCCAAAAACTAAAAATTCATTGTTTTCAAATTAAACTTTAGCCTTCACAGTTCATGGGAGATAACGTTGTATCAAAAAAAATCTGCTTTTTTAGAAAAGAATTTTTCAGTGCACAAATCTCTTACCATCATACTAAGAATACAATTTTGAATGCAAGTCTTTTTTTTAGCAGCATTATCTCAGCCGCTACTTTCACTATCGAAACCTCTACTTTACAAGAAACTGTTGCATTTGATTTAATTTAAAAATAAAAATAAAATTTGATTTACTTAGGCATTTATAATTTCAACCAAGTCTGTACTTCTACTTCCTTTTCAAAACTTCTTGCACCATTTCGTGCTTATGTTTATACTTATTTAAGTAGATGTACCTTCAAGGCAAATAATTTGTACAAAGTTTGCTCAATAATGGCAATTTTCTGTAGAAAACAAGGAAGAAAACCACTGAAAATAATGTTTAAAATATAAAACAGAATTCTGTTGATAAATAGCGCATGAGGATCCTGAATATGCATTCTTAATTTATTGATCTGGGTTGATCTCATATTCATCAATTATATATTGTTTTAATTTTTGAATTCTCATTTTTATTTATTTTTTCACAATAGGAAGGAAATATTTTGAAAACAGACGCAGACTAGGACAAGTTGAGATTGACTTAATATGGACTTCTTCTTGTTTGAATAAATTTAAGAACGCGATGCGTGATTGCGTCGTTTATTTTTAGTTTCTTGCACACAGTTCCGCGAAATATTCTCTTTAATTAACTATTAGCTGTTTATTATTGATCAAATTAAACTTCGATCCTAACGGGTCGTCGGAGATAACGTTGTATCAACAATGATTTGTTTTGTTAAAAAACCCAGTGGGCACCAAATTTGGCGACGTCTGTACGACATTATAACGACACTTCATTGCTAAAACCTTCAGTATTTAACTTTTCCAATTAAGCATCTACAAGTCATTTTTGGTGCATTCATACACTTTAGAAGTATTTTTAGTCCAAAATTATAGCACTTTTTTGAATAAATAATTTAAAAGAAAATTATTTTAATTAATTAATTAATTTATTTATTTATTTATTTTAATTTAGACTGTACCCTTATCAAATCGTAGTTTTTTTTCACAAAAGTTTTTCGGAGTTGGAAAAGCATGATATTTTTTAAATATCATTGTACAATGTAGTGTTATAAATGCCATAACCATGACGGACAGTGGGAGGAAATGCACTTTTTTCGTTCAGAAAAGTTCAGAGCCCTCAACTTTGATCCGATGTTTAATTTTTTTTTAAAACTAAAGGTCATTAAATTCTGAAGAGCTTGACGCTCTGAAATTTTGTCTCTTCTACTTGTTTATTAATAACTTTTTCACTTAAAGTATGGAAAAACTCAAATTTTTTATATAACAATTTTTTACGCTTAAATAATTGATAAGTTAAATTTTATATTAACTAAAATGAATGTTTAGGGACTCATAGAATACAAATAATTTGCTCATTAGTCCATTTATTTGTTATAAACAAATTTTATGAATAAATTAGCATATAGTCTTATTATCGGTAAACACTTTCTGTCTACTAAACGTGCTTCATATTAATGTAGGAATGATATATAATTACAAGAATAATTAAAAAATTTGTAATAACCATTGTTATAAATAATTCTGATCAAATATTAAAATTTCAGATCTTTTCAAATTATAATTTCCTTCAATCGCCAGAACGACTTCAGGTATTTCTTAAAATAATAAATATTTAATAATATTTGATAGAATATAACAATTAAAATTTTTATAATCAAATTAGATAAACAAATTCAAAATGTTGGCTCTTTCGCATAGAAATTTTTTTATTTTTGAACTGGAAAAGTTTTAAGCTATTGGATGAATGACCGCTAGTAACAAAAATATTAGAATCATTAACAATAAAAATTGTTGTAAATAATTCTCGTGATAAAATTTTTTAATTTAAGGTTTTATCCAATGTTAATTTTGTTTAATCGCTAGAATGGCTACTGATATTCCTGAAAAATGTATCTTTTATAATATTTAGTGCAATATAACAACTTAAATATTTATAAACAATTTAGATAAACAAATTCCAAATTTTGTCAATTTCACGTAGAAGAAATCTGGTTCCTTCAAACTAAGAGTTTTCTTTTCACAGTTGTATTCTTTTCTGCATTACATTATATTTGTTAAAGTTTTTTTCTTTCAAAAAATATTATTTCATTGTTAATATTAACTGTGAATATTGGGCATTATTTAATATAATCCAAATCAAGCTCGTTTTACTCTAGATAATAAAAAAATTAAATTTTAATATATTTTTTAGTTAAAAAAAAACTGATATTATAAATTGTAAAGAAATTTAATACATTTGAATGAATTCATTTAAAAAACTTCTTTTCGGCATAACTCTTTTCATGGAATTTAGCTTAAGATTTAGGACAAAAAGTGAATTTTCATTGTACTTGTTTTTAAATTAAACATAAATTAAAGGATCTCATTCTAAATAAGGAATCGCAAAATAGAAAACAAGTTTTCAAAATAATTTAAAAATTGCTATTTTATCCATTTTACATTGATTGGATTTCGCCTATCAGTGCATTTAGGTTTTGAAATATTGATCATAATTCTTTTAATCAAATCTACAGAAAAGAATGATCAATAAATTTTTATTTAAATTTTAAAATATTAAATTATGTCTTTTCAAGAATAATTTAATGAAGATATAAATTATTTTACAATTTCGGATGACTGTAATGTAATAAATAGAATCAAGCTTATCGTGGGTAAAATTTTATAAATTTTAATAATTTTTTAGAAACTTTTTAAAATTTTATAATTTTATATTTTTTAATTTTTTAATTTTGCTACAAAACGGACAATAAGATTTTGGGAAAATTCAAGATTATTCAGATTTTATTTTAAAAGGCTAATTTTAAGTTTTGAAGGTTTTAAAAATATGACGAAAAAAAATCTGAAAGATTTAAAAAAAATTTTATCGGATTGAATTTTTTTATTGGTAGAAGTTTCAGTAGTTTTGAAAAGAATCGAAAAATAATTAAAATCTTGAGAAGATTCCGAAAAATTTCAAATGAAATGTACATTTTTGATGATTTAGAATAAAAAACAAGAATTTTTAATGATTTCTTCATTTTGAAGAAGTGATTCTGAATGAAAATTGAATCAAAATTATAAAAACATTCTATTATGTTCAATAAATATTTTCAACAATTCAAATAATTCTAAGTCCATTTTAAACTTGTGAAAAATTCCATTTTTTAAATGTAGATTGTTGAAGATTTTGAACGATGAAACTGGATTAGAATTACGAAAGGTTTCAGGAGAATAAAAATTTTTTCATTAGATTCCCAGAAAAATGTTGAATTATTTTTTATTGTGAAAAATTCACTTTAGGATAATTTTCTAAAATATTTCAAAGTATTTCCAACAAAATTTGGCAAAATATTCTGGAAGTATTGAAGGAAAATTTTGAAATGTTTAATTTGGTAATTATAAAAATTTGGAGAAAAATGTAGGTTTTTTACAATTTTCTAAAAAAGAAGATTTTTATTACTTTGGAAAAATTTTTCGAAAAGCAAACAATATTCTCTAGGTTATTAGAAAAATGTAAAGTTATGTTCTGGAAGATTCCAGGGGACGATCGAGTTCGCCCCTGATGGCATGAAAATCAGTTTTCGAAAATTAAATTTTTTAACATATCTCTTTTCGGAAAATTTCATGGCGCATCTTTTTCTCTTGGCAAAAAAGCTGTATCTCTTAGCGTCTCTGTAAAAAATCCAAAATTTTAAGTTATCAATAAACTTAACTAGTCCATTTTTTACTGACATTTTTTTTTATTTGAAAATTGACGTTCTAGATGCAACAACTTGACCGAAGCTCGAACAGCCGCATAATAATTGTCCGATCGACCCAAAGAATGCAAATTTTTGAAGTCGCAAAAAAATATATTTTTTTAATACGGTCTTGTAGAGAATGAGAAAATGGGACCTGTTTTTACTTTGAAACGAAATGAAACCATACTATAAATTTTATTTTTAATACGCCCTTACCTCCCGCAGTGCCTCAAATGTGACTCAAAAATTAAAAAAAAAAAATATTTTTACGTATCACTCTTAATTTTTCAGCAATTTCTGCCATTTCTTGTATACAAATAATTATTAGTGGGTAATTTGAATATCTACCAGGACATTTAAACAATTTGTAGAAGTTTAAATAATTTTAACTTATTCGAACCTTTTTTCCCCCAAAAAAGTAAACTAAAACGTATTTTCGGAATTAAATGTAATAGTTAGTCATACTTTGTATTAGTAAATTTTTTTGAAAATATTTGTTGATTTAAACAATTAATTATTCTTTAAACAATTTTATGTGCTCAAGAAATTTTCTTTCGAAAACTTTTAAAAAATTATCTAAAATGGAACATAGATATAGAATTATTTTTCTGCTTGCATAGTGTATAGAAAGAATATATTAACCATATTTAAATTTTTAAACAAACTGTCTATTTAAACCATTATTTCTTTTTATATAACATCTAGTAATTGTTTACACAATTAATTATTGTCTTTTTTAAAATTTCCTTTAAATTGAATATGGATAGTTTACAAACGCAAATTGTTTTAACAATGAAATTAATTTTTAAACAGGTTCTACTACTAGAAATCATACAATATCATGTTTACTCACCAAAAATAAGATTTTAAACATTTATTTTTTAAAACATTATTTAAACAAATTATATTTGTTTAAATAATTCAAAAAGTTTGATATATTTCTTCTATAGAGTATACATTCAGAAAAAGAATTTTTTGTATTCTGTTTTATATTATTTTTTAAAGGTATCGAAAAAAAAAGCTTGAGAAAATAAAAATTGCTTACACAAATAGAAATTTGTTAAACATTCGAAAGCATAGGATACAAATTTAAGAAAAAGGTGGAAATCTCTTGCTCAATTTTTAGAATTGTTACATATCTTTCTGAAAATACTTTTATTTAAAAAAATGTGTAGAAATAAATAATTGTCTGAGTAAGTTCATTTATTTAAACAATTAAAAATCACGTTTGGGGGTCTGGGGTGAAGGGGGGGGGGGGGGGGGGGGGGGGGGGGGGGGGAGTAATGGGCATGTTTAAAATAAAAGTTATAAGTATGATTTTATTTCGTAGACGCTGCTCTTCAAACCCTAAGAAATGTGGCCCGTTTCGATCAAACCCTGAAGTGTGAGTTCAATTTTCTAAAATCAAAAGTTTCTCTATTTAAATTAAATGGGATTTTGAAGTACCCGGTGTTAAAAGCGCTTTTGTGCAGAGCATGTGAAATATTTTTCAATGAAAATATAATAAATGAGCGTCACTAAGGAAGCCACCCAGTAGGCACAAAATTTGGCGACGTCTTTACTACATCGATACGACATTGTTACGACATCGTTACGACATCTTTACGACATCAAATTTCCATGTCCTTTCGGTGTTATCGTAAATATGTCGTAACGAAGTCTTGAAGACATCGCCAAACTATGTGCCCACTGGACTTCAATAACATTTCGTTATAACGATATATTTTCTTGGGGGGGGGGGGGGGGGGGGGGGGGGGGTATTTGAATAGAAAACCCTTAAAAACTGTTCAAATTAGGTCCCGCAAAGCAGAATGGCCAATTTTTTATGAATCGATCAGAAACTTTCCAGAAATCCTCCTTCAATACTTAGCCACAAACGTTTCACTGCAAGTTTTTTCAAACGAAAAGTTCCCTCCATACTTTTTGTCTTAAGCCATGAAAAGACTATATTGAGTATGCACACCAAGTTTTAAAGGATTTTAGCAATATTTGGGTAAGTTGAGACGACTTTAATTTTAAAAACTTATTGATTTTAGAGGTTAAATTTTTCAGTTTTTTATCTTCCCTATTAAGATTAATAATGAGAAGCAAAAAACAGAAAAGAAAAAAGTACCATGTTCTCAACATCTACATGACCTGATATTAAAAAAATTATTTTGGCATTTTCTAAAATTTGCATTCTCTAGGGCGATCAGACAATAATTATGCGGCTGTCCAAGCTTCGTGCGAGTTGTTGAACCCAGACGCCTAATTTTCAACTAAAAAAAATAGTTTATTTACGCTCAAATGCTTAAATGTTCAAGAAAAAAAATTAATCCGCAAACCAAAACAGTCTTACTTTAAATCAATCAGTTGCATTTTCCACCAAAAAGGATAAATATTCATCCGAGAAGAGTAATTTTCTACAAAAAAAAAAGAATTTTCAACAAAATGCGTGAATTCTAAACCAGAAAATATCAATTTTGTGTGCCTTGCATCCTCGCAGTTTAAGAGAGATAACGATACATAAAAAACTGAGTTTTGCTATAAAAGCTTTCCCGGGGGGCACAAAATTTGGCGACGTTTTCACGATATTGTAAAGACATCGTTAGATCATACGACATATTTACGATATCGTAAAGACGCATTTACGACATGGACATAGGATGTCGTAAAGTTGTCGTGAAGTTGTCGTAACGATGTCGTAAAGACATCGCCAAATTTTTTTCCCACGGGGTTATCATGTACGATTCTCTTATTATCAAACTAAGAATTTTATCTCTGCCGAGACTGCTGAAATAGTTTTCATTTAAAATTAAAAAGGAAATTGATTTACTCGAGTATTCTTACATCCGTCTTAGTTTGTATTAATAATTCCTTTCCAAATTTTATAGAAAAATTTATAAAATAATTTCTTAATTTATTTAATATCATTTAAGCCTTTCTGAAGATGATATTCTATAGTATGGTTCCCCTGCTATCAGTAAGGCGACAGAAAGAAATTGAGCTTGTTTAGCGTTTGCAATTAGCCTAATTGCATCCCCAAAATATGTTTTTTTTGTATATAAATAACGAAAAATTCCATGTTTTTAAATTAAACTTCAATCCTAGCGGGTCATTGGAGATAACGCTGTGTCAACAAATATCTGTGTTCTTCAAAAGAATTTTCCTTAGCACAAATATCTCATCATCATACTAAGAATTCAGTGTGGAATGCAAATATTTCTAGTTCTGTATACAAAGTCGGTAACGGTAAACACAATTGTCGGTAAAAAAAAATTACCGGTGCCGAACATTTTTTGTTACCGTTTTTTTAAGAGAATATTTTAATGGTAGAGCCTAGATTGCGGGAAAAAGATATTAAAAATTTATTTTTTGCCAAATGTGCATAATGCTACTGTTTGATTTTCAATATCGGTCATCATGCTAGTTTCTTTCCCAGACTAAAAATCTTTGAAAAAATGTTATTTTTGTGACTAGTCACAGAAATGCCTTCTAGTACGACCACACGTTGCTGGAAAAGGGTAAGTATTTTAATCAAAATTATTTCTGTGAACAGTTAAAGGGGTGCCTTTCCGCCCTCCACGAGAAGGTCTATCAAGCCAACACCTCCACAATCAAAATTCCCAAATTTCTTCGTATCCAAATTTTAGGATTTTCTTTGGACTTTTTGGGCTCTTTTGCTGATTTTTGGGCTCCACTACTTTTTTATGAAAATTTAAATTTCGAGTGGAGGTGCTCACTTGAATCAAGCCAGAAAATCCACTACGTAAAAATTAAAAGAAAAAGAACATCAAACACGTCAGAATTTTTGGCTTATTTTAGGCTCCCGAATACACAAAAAAAACTACCCCTATTTTCAAAAAAGCACTACCTCACAAAAAATAAAATTTGCAAGGCACAAAATGCTTCAGATTTTGGGATCTTGAGTGCTCCACACAAAAATTCAGAAAAACCGGCCCTATATACAAAAAAACCAACTCATTAGTAAAAACTTACACCTTGATATTGTGATTTTTGAAGAGCTCAAAAATCAGACTTTATTTGCACTGTAAAATTCAAAAAATTTCAGAGACTCTAGTAACACTGTAATATTCCATAAAAGATTATTTTTGGATAAAATCATGTTTCATTGTTAACAAGGGAATTTTTTTTAATGTTAAGTTTTGGAGATCAAAAATCGGAGTAAGTATTTTCGAGGAGATCAAAAATTGGAGACTCCATTGGCACTGGTAAATTCTCAAAAAGAAGTTTTTGACACAGTCAAATGTACGTGGTAGAGAGGGTTTGATTTTAACCGTGAAGGGTTGAAGCTCAAAAATCGGAGTGGGTATGTTCTAAGAGCCCAAAAGTCATGAACTCCATTCACACTGAAAAAATCTTAAAAAGATCATTGTTTGATTGTTGGATCATTGCCATATCTACCCAGATAACAATTCGTGCGCGCACGTTTCGCGCACGTTGATGCGCGCATGAAATGTTTGCAAGAATGCACCATATCTAAGAGCATTCTGTGGATACGCCTTTAGTGCGTGCATAATGCGTCGCCAATGTCAGCATGTGTGCAATCACCCCGTGATGGAATTCCGAACTAACCAAAGCATACATGCGTGCATTATGAATGCAGTTTAAAATCTGCTAAAGTAAATATAAATTTATTATTATCTGTCGAAAAGAGTTCGAAATTTTGAATTCAAACACATACGACGAACAAGTTAAAAAAATTATTTTGTGCAAAATAAAAAAGTATTTTTCTGAACATAAAATTAAAAGAAGTTAAAAAAATAACATTTTAATAGGAAGATCAGTTATATAGACAATCAGTTAAAATTTCAGTCAAAATAATAAATATTCAATTTTTCATTTTGTAATTACTACTTATTTAATAAAAAGAATTCTTTTTAATACCCATTTTGAATTTAGCGCCAACCGCGGAAAAGGTACCTACGACTCTAACGCAAGCGCAGTAGCTGATGGCGGTCACATTTGTCACAACCCGGGTATCGCGTCCTCTATATATGTCGCGATATTACCGGCCGGACTCGAAAGGTAAACGTGGATCCGTTTAAAAAATTTAAGACCTATGAAGATAGGTGAGTAAAAAAATAACAGGTTTAAACAGAAAAATAATCACAAGCGTCCACTTTTATCATTTATTTAGAGGAGGGTTATTTTATACAATTAATGTAATGAATGTCGAGTTACAAAATATGAAAAGCTACTCGCGGAAGAGAAAAGAGAAAACAACGACTTCTCTAATCAAAAGCTAGTCTAATTCTGCCCATCATATCAAGAATCGGTCTCCTCTTTTTTTGAGCCTCCGAGGTTCCAGAGCAAGGGTTTCTAGTGAAGATCATTTTTTAAGCCAATCAAATTTCTGGGTCCT
>NC_046657.1:2664250-2674821 GCF_010883055.1 Belonocnema kinseyi
AATATTTATTTTAGCGTCTTGGTGCCTTCTTTCCTTAGAAAAACTAATTAAATAGCTTTTTTATGACTGACTGTGTGTCAGTTTCTTTAAAGCAACAACCTTCTATTAAAAGAAGTACATTTTCCAGAGACAGATTGTTAAGAGGGTTAAATTTTATACTTGTGAACACTTTAGACAAAATACAATATAAATTAAAAATGTTTCTCAGAAAATCTGTCTTATCTATAGGAAATATTAAGTAAGGTCTTATGTGCTAACTTACTCTAAGTGCATTCATTTACCCGAGAAAAGAAACAGGCTTTCTGGTTCTTTTCTCGGCTTGTCTCACGCTTGTCTCATTTTTGCCAATAGAAAGATAAGAGAGTTTGAGAACAATAATAAAAATTGCGAAATATAATTTTAAATTTAGCGATTAGGCCTTTATGGTGAGGCAGTGTTCTTCTTTACCATGCAAAAAGGGTTGAGTTCTACATGATCCCATAACTAGATGAGCGCGGGATACGCGATCATCACACATTGCCATCACTGGCGGACTCTATAGTGCTTGTTCTCTAAAGCCTAAACAAGAAAAACTTTTATCTTTGACATCAGCAAATTGGACTGCCCTCGGTAATTGGTTCAGTTACCCTATTAAATATGTCATAATTTTCCATTTATGTTCAAATATAATTAATATTATGATAATATATTAATTTAATATATTTTTCCATTTATGAAATAAAACTTTCAAATTAAATCTTATTCGAACTTTTTTAAGATTATAATTAAAAAAATTTAAGACCCTCATCGCACGCGCACCGAGTGCTTTCGTCATGCGGGCATGCACGTGCGTTACACGACATTCCTGTCATATGCTCCTCCGTGGACGAAACATCTGCTTGCTGATTTGAACGCACGTCATGCGAGTAAATATGCACGGCGTGCCTTTGTCATGCGCGCATGATGAACTAGAATTGTTATCTGGGTACGTGGTAGAGTGGGTTTGATTTTAGACATTATAGGTTAAGGACCAAAAATTGGAATGGTTATTTTCGATGAGCCCAACAATCAGAGACTCTGTTGACAATGGATAATTCATAAAAAGATTATGTTTTAACAAAGTCATATCTACGTGGTAGAGTGGGGTTGATTTTAGATCCCTCGCTACGACGTAGATATGACTTTGTCAAAACATAATATTTTTAAGAATTTTCTAGTGTCACTGGAGACTCTGATTTTTGGGCTCCTCAAAAATACCCACATGACTGAAGGCCCACAGGTACGTAAATAAATATTTATCAAAAATTATTTATTAAAATAATTCATTATAAACTATTTAATTTAATATTTGAATATTTGTCTGAGATTTCAAGATAATTCATGAGGCAACCGTGTAAACTAAGGCTTTTAGGATACTTGAAATAGAACAGAATAATATTTTCTATTTCTCTTTATGGGACATTTGTAAGCAGCCGATAAACTTAACCAATGCCAAATTACGCAGCAGAAAAACAACCAAAATTTTATGAAGGGCAATAAATACATTTTTTTTTATCATTTGTTTAGGAAAATGATAAATAATGACGAATAATTAATTATTATATATTCTCTTGAAATTAATTATTCAGAATAAAACATCCTTTTCCATTTTCTTCGAAAATTCTAATAATTTAGTTTATTTTTATTTATTCATCTACATTTTTGTTTTTTCTTTAATCGTCCTATATATTCTCTTCGAATTATTATTATTTTTTAAAGAAAACATCATATTCAATTTCCACAGGAAATTCGAGCAGTTGTTTTGAATATCTGAAATCATTTTAAAATCCTTGAATGGCATCACAAAATTCTGTTGCAATCTTCACAAATTTACATTTTGTTTTAAATTCTTTGAAATCATTTTAAGTTTTAAATCAAGTTGAAATATTTTCAAAACTTATAAATATCTCTGAAATTACGCCAATTATCGCAAAATCATAATGGTTTAATTGTTATTTAAACATAAAAATTGAAAATTTTCTTTAACAAATCAAATAACTTCAGAATAGAACAATTACAATTGTTATGTTCAAAGATTAAATAATGTAAATAGATTTTACTTTGCACATCCTCATTTAGTTTTCATTACCATACAAAATACAGTCCCCTTTCTAAATAGTGCCAGACATGGGCTGGCAGGGGAGTACTTGGAATTTTCCCTCTCTCTGAATAGTGCCACTCATCAGCCCCCCCCCCCACAAGTACGAAATGTATATTTTTGGATGTTTTTTTTTGCTATTTTTATTAAGCGAAAACGAGTCATTTTTGTACAAGGATTAATATGTACTATGAAGCATTAATCCGGTACATATTCTATTTTTGTACTTATATTTGAATGGTACTATACAGAGAGACTGAATTGAAATGCCAACGCTTGAAACGATAGCACGATGGTGGGGGATGTGTTTGAGCAAGATTGATGAGAAACGGCACTATTCAGAGCGGCAGTAATCAGGGAGCGGACTGTATTAACATTATTCAAAATGGCTCTAAGCAAAGCGAAAGTAGCAGTAGAGACAGTAAAATATATAAAGCGTTATTCTTCAGTCAACTTTATACCATAAACAATATATTAGTGAAATAAAACAAAATTATTTTCTTTCCATAAATGAATAAGGTTTAAATGCAAAAAATTTCGCAGACCTTTCTCCATATTAGTACTTTATCATGACGTTTTTTTTATAGGAAAAAACTGAAAAGCAGTATAAAATTGAAATAAAATCTAAATAAATTTAGAATTTCTTCTAGTTTGAATTCATATACAATTTTTATTTATTCAAAAAGAATGCTTTTAGATGAATTGTAACGTTATAAAATTCATAAAAAGTTTACACAATCAGAGAAACAGTTTTTACATAAAGCGGTGTTTAGGATAGAAACTTAGAGAATAAGCTATGTGGTCTCTAACTTTGAAAATTGAATTCTTGAAAAGTACCTTAAACCTACTCAAAATATTTTAAAATTAAAAAAAAAAATATCTGTATGTTTTACGGAATTTTTCTTAACTTCAATCCCCTTTTCGGGTTGATTTATTTTTAAAATGTAGTTATCCCATTATCGAAATTCGTGAAACATTCGTGACACATCTCGGGAACTACCGATTGTCGTAATTCCCGGCCTACATTGAAAAAGTGATAAGTTTAATCAGTTTGAGGACCTTTTTCTTTTAACGGGTCAGGGTGAATCACCCACCAGGCGGTACATGTATTGACATTTCCTTAGAATATACTCTGCAGACACTTGCAACCAGTGAATGCTGTTAAATTTTTCTTCTCCTGTAATTTGTTTGAAATTTCATAAATTTAGAGAACATAATTAAAGCGCTTAGAACGAGAAGTACTAAATAAAGCCCACTTTGGTCGAAAATCGTGTATTATAGTTACATGTACTTTAGGTTTGAGCCTATCAAAAATCTATAAAATATGTAATGAAAACAATTTTATTTTGCTTCAAAGCGTGGTTAAAGTTGAGGTGGTTCCCGTGCGGATATTGCTTTATTTTTCCCTAATTAAAAAAAGTCTCGGATCAGGTGTGGCTCAGGATGCCTGATTAATAAATTTATGTAACGGCCCTGATGCCGTATCCCTGCCAGGATACGAATAAGAGCGCCTCTGTTGAAGATCAGGCGTACTGAAAGAGGTCCCAAGTTAAGGCACCGGACGCGCACCTTTGTTATATCTTATGTGATGCCTGTAAGGTGCAAATGCATTCAAATTTAATAATTTTTACAAAAAATGGATCGTCGGAAAAGAAAAAAGAAAAGATCGAAGTAGAATTCAATCGAACAAACGAAGTGTCTTTTTAGTTAAAAAAAAACTTTTAAACCTTTCATTATTATGAAAAAGTCAAATGTAACTTTTTTGAGAATAAAAGAAGAAAAATTATTATCACAATATTATCATAGATTTATCATCGGTTCCAGTAATTTAACTTGCAATTTTATGGATAGTCAATAAAAATATTATTTTACCAAATAATAATGTGAATAATTATTTTCTGCAATTATTTTTCGTAAATACAAATTTAAATTTGCGCGGCATCGAATGACGCGCCATCTGGCGACCCGTTGGTATTCGCGAGCTATTTTGTATTCTCGCCGGTGAATCTATAAATGCCAACAGTGTCGAGACGTGCACGGCTTTTCATTTATAGCCATTTATAAGTGTAATAAGTAATTGAAGGTAAGAATAGCATATATTTTACATTTTACATTAATTCATCTGTGTTGGTAACAATACATTTCCATAAAACTACCTGGTTTGTAGTAGCTTTCCACATGCTTGATTTTTAGGTTAGTTTAAATATTCATTATTATATTTATCTTCTATTTCAATAATGTTTCTGTAAAATTGAGTCTTTTATATGAAGGATGATATTATTTATTGTTTATAAATACTATCAAACCAACGTGCGCGTGATCACTGTGTAAAGCTCGTATTGTTTTTTCTACCTCTTATTAGCCAAAGACTTATAAGGATTAAACTCGTATTTTATGTTTCGTGTGACTTTTTATACTAAAAGATCATTTTCAAAGATTTAAAAGTTTTTTTTAAGTTTGCAATTACTTTCCTAATTTTTCTAGTAAAAATACAGAATTTTTCGGTAAATTTAAAGATATTTTGGGTAGGTTTGAGGTACTTTTCAAAAATTCAATTTCCGATGTCAGAGACCACATCTCTAGCTTATTCTCTAAGTTTCTATCTTAAGTTAAAGTTTATATGAAAGCACCTTCTGGCCACTTATTTTTTTACGACAAAAGTGTATATAACAACTTTTTTACTGCTTGTATAAACTTTTTATTAATTTTATACGTTATAATGCATTCAAAAGCATTCTTTGTGAATAAAATAACGTAATAACTTAACCGAGTTGTGAGTTAAACCTTGAAATTAAAGTATAATTAATTAATATAAAGCAATATTTAATTGTTTATACTCAAAAATAATTAACTTGAAACTGATTTTTTGAAAACAGAAAGCCTTGAATAGTTAAAATTACAGAAGTCTAAATTTAATCTTTGAACGTTACAATTGTAATTGTTCTATTTTTACTTAAAAATTGTCGTCTCCCAACTTAAAATGATTTCAAAGAATTTTAAACAAAATTTAAATTTGTGAAGATTAGAAAATAATTCTTTGATGCCATTCAAGAATTTTAAGATGTTTTAAGATATTTGAAACAACTGCTCGAAATTCCTGTGGAAATTGCAAATCATGTTTTATTTTGAAATAAAAATAATTTTAAGAGAATATTTGGAATGATAAAAAAAACGAAAAAATGTTAATGAATAAATAATAATAAACTTAATTATTAAGATTTCGCAAGAAAATTGAAAATTCTTTATTCTGAATCAATAATTTCAAGAAAATATTTTTTAAAGTTTGAAAGGATTTTCAAAATTGTCAAAAAAGGATCTGTAAGATTTGAAAGCAATTTTTTTAACTTTAAACGATTTTTAGATGATTAAAAAAAAATAATTTTAATTTTCATAATTATTTAGAAGTTTGGTAAAAATGTTCAGAAATAATTTGAAACTTGAATTTTGAAAGGTTTAAAGATAATACAACAATTTTCTTAAAATACCTGGGAAAATTGTCAATCATTTCTTAATTAAAAAAAATAGTTTTTATAGGAATATTGAAAAAGATTTCGAAAGAAACACAGGTTCTGATAAATGAATAACATTTGAAAATTTAATAATATTTTTCGACTTAAAATAAAATAAATTCATATTCTAATATATGAAATTTTCAGTGAAAAAAATTATAATAGTTCAATTTTTATTGTTTCTGAATTGAATATGATAGCTCAGATTTAAAAACTTAGAATCTTTGAGCTGTACAAATTACAAAAGTTTAACTTTTCAATTTTACAGCATAACAGCATTCAATTCTAAATTGTTCACATGAAATGTTTCAGAAGCCTCCAAAAATATGGCTAAATTATAAAGTGTTTTAATAAACAAAATTTTTACACGCTAATTTTAAAAGGTAAAAACTCAAAATGGTTCTTGTTTGAGTTTTTTAATTTGAATTTCAGTTTTTACAAATACAAATGAAAACATTTTTAGATTCAAGAGTTCGCTCTTTTTTACCTCAATGATCGACAAAAATTATTGTGAACCTGGAAAGTGCCGGGAAATGACCGAGAATTTTTTTCTGCACTGAAACGCTCACGATTTCGGAATAGTTTATGAGATTTCTACTGATTTCACTCTATCTTCGCTCATGTCAAAAGATCGGTTTTTTTTTCTTCAAAAGATCCACTCACAAGTACCCCGTAGGCAAAAAATCTGGCGACGTCCAGTTTCAAACAAATGGTAAAATGTTTGACCAAACGAGATAAATTCCGAAAAAAGTATAGCTTCTGATTGGGTATTATTAATTTAGTTCAAATTTAACTGAAATACGATTTTTATTGATACATTTTCTGCTATGCGTACTATGGTTTACTTTTTGACAAAAGAAAAGGTCGAGATTTTGAAAGAACAACAATGACGAGTGAATAACGAGAAGCGGAACCTGAAATAATCGACCCCCAGTATATATATATATAGTATCAATTTCAGAATATTCATCAGTTATAATGTTCTAAAGTTCTAAATTTCGTCTTCCTTTTGAAAAAATGAGGGTTCTTTATTCGCTGGTGACCACTGTGATAATAATTCTTAATTCTGCTGGTAAATATATATTTAATAATTTGTCTGCACAATCCCGCATGAAAAAAGTTTGTATCGCTCCAGTATGGCAAGACGCTCGGAAATATCTGGCTAAAGCTTGGGTCACGGCTGAATGGCGGCGTAGCACAAGTCTTGATCCTGTCCGTTCCCAAGCTTAAGACATGCTGATCAACAAATGAATATTCTTAAGAATATGTAAGTGTCAGAGAAAATGAGCTTGCAGTAAAAATGAAAATCTTGGGTTTCCCAAAAGCTGACACGTCTCTAATTGGTAAGTTCACTATCCGGGTGCACTAACTCGCACACCAGGTAGTTTAGTACGCATTCCACGAAAACTTTAAAAAAATTTAATTGTGCCAATTGCCGAAAGAACTACCATTAGTGAGTCGAAGATTCGGATGCACCAGATTGAGCATGAGGTAGTATAATACGTATTCTACGAGAACTTTTTAAAAATTTAAATGTTTGTGAATAATGAAAGCAATTCCAAATGGTGAGGCGACGACCCGAGTGAACCAGGTCACGCCCCAGGTACCTTAACACGTACTGTACGAGAACTTTTTCAAAATTTAGATTGTTCGAACAACCAAAATTACTCAAAATGGTGACTCAACAATCCGGGTGCACCGGATCGAACACGAGGTAGTTTAATACGTATTCTACAAGAACTTTTAAATAATTCGAATTTTGTGAATAATGAAAACAGTTCCAAATGGTTAGTCGACGACCTGGGTGCATAAGGTCACTCCCTAGGTATCTTAGCACGTAGTCTACGAGAACTTTTTCAAAATGTAGATTGTTGCAACAGCCAAAATAACTAAAAATTGTGAGTCGACGATCCGGGTGCACTAGGTCGCGCACAAGGTAGTACTATTCTACGAGAACTTAAAAAAATTTAAAGTTTTTGAATAATAAAAAAAATTCAAATGGTTAGTCGACGACCCAGGTGCACCAGTTCGCGCCCCAGGTTGACTCTAATGTTTAGTAATTTTAGCTGTTGAAATAATCTGAATGTTGAAAAAGTTCTCGTAGAATACGTGCTAAAACACCTGAGGTACGACTTGGTGTACCCGGGTCGTCAACACACAATTTTTAGTAATTTTGACTGTTGAAACAATCTAAATTTTGAAAAAGTTCTCGTAGAATACATACTAAGATACCTGGGGCGTAACCTGTTGCACCTGAATCGTCGACTGACCAGTTGGAATTGTTTTCATTATTGACGAAATTAAAATTTTTCAAAGTTCTCATAGGAAACGTTTTAAACTACCTTGTGTTAGGCTTGGAGCACCCGGATCGTCGGCACACAATTTTTAGTAATTGTGGCTGTTTAAACAATCTAAATTTTGAAAAAGTTCTTGTAGAATACGTGCTAGGATACCTGGGGCGCGACTTGGTGCACCCAAGTCGTCGGCTCACCATTTGGAATTGTTTTCATTATTCACAAAATTTACATTTTTTAAAAGTTCTCGTAGAATACGTATTATACTACCTGGTGATCGATCTGGTGCACCTGGATCGTTGGGTGAGAATTTTTAGTAATTTTGGCTGTTAGAAAAATCTAGATTTTGAAAAAATTCTCGTAAAATATGTGCTAAGCTACCTAGTGCCCGACTAGATTCACGCGCATTGTCGACTCACTGATGGTAGTTATTTTGGCAATTGGCACAATTTAAATTTGTTTAAATTTCTCGTAGAATATGTGCTACGCTATCTGGTGTGCAAACCGGTGCACCCGGGTAGCGAATTTACGATTTAGAGACAAACCTAATATTTTCATTTCTAAAGCAGGCTAATTTTCTCTGACACTTAGATGTTCTTAAGAATATTCATTTGTGTTTAGCGTGTCCTAGGCATGGGAAACGGATAGGAGCAAGGCTTGCGCCATTCAGCCGTGAACCATGCTTCAGTCAGATATTTCCAAGTGTCTTGCCAGGCTTAAGCCATGCAAACTTTTTCCACACGGGATATTATAGGTTTATTACTGAATTAAAATTAATCTCTTTCTGTTTCTGCTTGCAGAGTTCAGTTTACAGATGGATAATAATCAGAATCATAATAA
The DNA here is from genome assembly GCF_010883055.1 of Belonocnema kinseyi. Lineage (NCBI taxonomy): Eukaryota > Metazoa > Arthropoda > Insecta > Hymenoptera > Cynipidae > Belonocnema > Belonocnema kinseyi. The sequence goes on from NC_046657.1 coordinate 2,673,010, forward strand.
CTCATTTTTCAATAATAACCAACATGGCAATATTAATCAGAAAAATCTCCTTCGAAATACAGACTCCCATTATCACAGATTTACTATTGTTGGCGATCAGGTTACTTATGGCACATATCCTAATGGTAAAGGTCCACAGAATAGGGAGCATCCTACTGCTTTACCTCTTCCTGTCAAAACTCTTACTGTCAGACCCCATAGGGGTCCACTTTTACATGCCGGACCTTATACCACAATACGAACTTATAACCCTATGGATCCAAGAAGTGGGTTAAGGCATACGGATACCATATTTCCTTTTGGCTATTTTGAAAAGAACGAATATGACGGACAATTGTTTGCAATAGAAGAAAACGTGCCACGTCATGTATTGGTATCTATACCAGATGGTCACGTCCTTGGACCAATCAATACTTACTGTAAATTTTGGGGACTATACGCTATAGTTCATGGAAAGCACGAGCGAGTAACAATGCCCCCAGGAGACATAGGAGCTGAACTAATGGACCCGAGAGAAGCTCTTGAACTTCATGACTTTCGAAAATTTGAATTAGAAGTAATAGAATCTACATTAAGGAGAAGGAATCTAAAAGATACGAGTAAATTAATCAAAGAACCCCCAGCCCCACGTTGTATGTAATCATCTATAATCAATCTTTATATTATGTACTTATAATTATATTTTAATCTAGCAAATATTGGGTTTAAAGTTTTTTTCTCTTGAGAAGTGTGCTATCATAATTTTGGCTTAGAATTAATCCGTTTTGTTGGAAATTGTACTATTCAGTTGAAAATTTAATTATTATATGCGTGGCTAAATAAAAAACTACCCACAATACCCCATATTCTAATTATTTCTGCTTCTTATTTTAAGATTGCGCGTGTCCTATTTTAGACGAGCTGTATTAACATCTCTTTATTATACGGCGGCCTGGTGAATTAATTATTTAGTATCAATAATTTTAGGACATCAGTGATGTTCACATCAATTTAAATTTAACTATTAAACCTAGAGTCGACAATTGTAAACAGATTTTTTGAAACTGTACTTTGAATTGAATACACTTCTATAAACATTACTATTTGAAAAGTTAAAAATTCAATCTTGTCAAATTGAACTTCAGATTGTCCATGTGACTACTTTGGTTCTTTACACTTTGACAAAGATAACGATGTATCAACAAAATTCAGTTTTGTTAGAGAAAGTGTATTAGGTACGCTTTTCTCATTAACAAACTAAAAACGATCATTCTTCCGAGACTGCTGATATTTTTTCATTTAAAATTGAAAAGAAAATTGATTCACTTGATATTCAGTAGTTCCTGGAACTAAGGAAACAGAAAGATATTGAGCTTTTCTAGCTTTTCCAAAAGGAGCCTAATTGTACGAGGGTAGTTCAATAAGTCCTTAGAATGACCAAAAGATGGCGCGCGAATCGCTCCAAATCATCTGTTTTCAGTCAGCACCACTCCCGACTAGATATATGGTGCAGTCACAGTCCACATCTTCTGAGTTTACATGTTTTTATAACCAATTGAAAAAAAAAATTGTTCGTTAAGAAAAATGAAAAAAAACGAGTTCAGAGCGGTAATAAAACATTTTCATTTAAAGGGTTTAACTCCATATGAGATAAAAAATGAATTGGACTCAATTCACAGCACATCTGCCCCTGCCTTAGCAACGGTTTATAACTGGGTAAATGAATTTAAATGTGGTCGTACATCAATAAGTGACGAACCACGTTCAGGAAGGCCCGTAGAAGCAAGTACTCCCGAAATCATCAATAAAATCCACGATATGGTGTTGAAGGAT
>NC_046657.1:2674921-2688657 GCF_010883055.1 Belonocnema kinseyi
GAGCTCCAAGGAGATTATGTTGAAAAATAAAAAAAAATTTACCCAAAAAAAATTGTTTTTATACTTCATTCTAAGGACTTATTGAACTACCCTCGTATCTCCAAAATATGTTTTCTTTTAATTAAAAAAACGGAAAATTTCATGTTTTTAAATTAAACTTCAATCCTAGTGGATCGTCGTAGGTAATGCTGTACCAATAAATATATGTTTTCTTAAAAATGAATTTTGCTGGACACGAATATCTTCTTATCATACCAAGAACAAAATGTGGAATGCAAAATTTTTCTCTCAACTTTATTTCTGTCTAGGCTACGAATTTCGAAACATCTTCATTACAAAAGACTGTTGAATTTTCTTGCATTTACTTATTTACCACCTTAATTTTCTGTATGTTGTTTTTTACTAGTACTTTTAATTTTCTGCTCTTATCCTCAAAATCCTCTAAACTATACACTTTAGAAGCATTTTCGGTCGAAAATGTAGCTACTTTGTACAAGGTTGACTTAGTTTGTTAAAAATCCATTTATTTTTGTTAAAGATTCATCAATTAAGTCAAAAACTTATCTCCTTCTTTGTAATTTAATTATTTTCTATACATTTCTTCTTCCTCGAGATCTAGATTTACTATTTTAGGTCCTCTTGGAGTGAAACAAATCTATTTTGATTGAATAGAATTCAACTACTTGGTTGAAAGTTCAACTACTTCGTAAATAGTCTATTTTTTGGTAGAAGATTCACAACTTTAGTTAAAAACTTGATTACTTATTTTAAAAAATCCAATTTTATGTAGAAAATGCTTGTTCTTGAATTAAAAATTGAACAATTTGGCGGAAAATTTGTATACGTTGTTAAAAACTCGTTTTTTATAGACATTATTTTATTTGTGAAACTCACCTTTTTAGTTGAGAATATAACTATTTTATCGAAAAATAATTTCTCCTTTTGACTGAAAATAAATTTGCCAATTTAAAAAATTCAATCCTCTTTTATGGTGCCCGGCAAATGCCACAGAAAATGCTCAATTTTGTGTAGTCAGAAAAAGCTCTAACAAAACAAACAAGCTGCTGCATTTACTACTTTTAACATACATATAGTTACAAATGGTATGACTAAATTCATTACCTAATGAGTAAAAAAGATTCTTCGGTACAAAATGTAAATAATCCCATATGGTACATATTTTTCATCTATAATTTTGTAAAAATGTGGCAAATTGCCAAGTACATATAAAGTTGCAAATATGGTTATTAATCAGCTGGAAGTGATGCCCGGGGAAGACATGCCCATTTTTTCATAGTTTTTGGATTTTAATATTTCACTAGAGAAGTGATGCCTGGGGAAGACATGTTCATTTTGGCTACAGTCTCTCGATATAAATATTTCATTTAGGAAGTAATGTCCTGGGAAGACATGCACATTTTTTCCGCAGTCTCGATTTCAATATTTCACTAAGGAAGTGATGTCCGGGGAAGACATTCCCATTTTTGTCACAATCATTCGATTTCAATATTTAATTGGGGAAGTGATGTATAGGAAAGACATGCCCATTTTTGCTATATTCGCTAGATTTCAATATTTTATTGGGGAAGTGCTGCCCAGGGAAGACATTCCCATTTTTGCCACAGTCTCTTAATTTAAAAATTCCACTGGGAAATTAATGACCAGGGAAGACATGCCCATTTTTGCCAAAGCCTCTCAATTTAAAAATTCCACTGGGAAATTAATGCCTAGGGAAGACATGCCCATTTTTTCCATAGTCTTTAGATTTCAATATTTCATTAGGGAAGTAATGACCGGGGAAGACATGCCCAAATAATCCCTATTGCGATTACTTTTCATTAAACTGGGGAAGTGATGCCCTGATTAGCCTTACAGGCAGGACAGCGATGCGCGTCGAAGCCACTTTCTTGGTGGAAGAGATGTTCCGGAAGGCCATTTATTTGCAAAAATATACGACTTGCCATATGTAGGTTTGTCACACTCTCAATCAAATTCAGTGAGCCTAAAAAGTACTTCGATTTTGAACTGAAAAAGATAAACTTTTAAGTAAAAGGGAAACGAATTTTTAATACAATAGTTCTAGTTTTAAACAAATAGAAGAATGTTTGACCAAATGAAGATAAAGTCCGATCAAAAAGTATAATTGTATGCATGTCAAATATAAAAAATTAACTTTTAACCAGAATAGTTTGATTTCCTTATTGAGTACTATTAATCTGGTTTAAATTAAAATGAAAAAACGATCCAGTGGGGACGTTTAATGAAAGCAAGGTGACGAAAGGAATTCTTTAAAAAAGGGGAAAGGAATTTATGGAAGGCGACTTTAATTTTTCAATAAAACACTTTTATTAATACATTTTCTGTCATTCGTACTATGGTTTCCTTTTGACAAAAAACTGGGTCATATGAGACTTCACATTTCACTTCCTATTTTTCACATGTATTCTTTTTTATTGTCAAATTCACGTCTAATTTCAGAATTAACTAAAAGCTAGCTTAAGCATTTAACCTGGTTTTGAAAAAATAACAATGCCGAGTAAATAATGAAAAGTGGAACGTGGAAGTATATACATAATCCACCGCGAGTATATATACTAAAAGTTCCTGTAGAATCATCAGTTATCATTTTCATAAAGTTCTAAATTTTGTCTTCATTTTGAAAAAATGAGGGTTCTTTATTCTCTGGTGAACACTGTGATCATAATTCTTAATTCTGCTGGTAAATATATTTCTTATGATTTGTCTGCACAATAATATAGGTTATTGCTAAATAAAAATTAATATTTTTCTATTTCCTTTTGCAGAGTTCAGTTTCCAGATGGAAAATAATCAGGATCATAATAATCTATTTTCCAATAATAACCAATATAGCAATAATAATCAGAAAAATCCCCTTCGAAATCCAGACTCCCATTATCACACACTTTCTATTGTTGACGACCATGTTACCTATGGCATATATCCTAATGGTAAATATATTTCTAAATATTTTGTTCCAATAATATTATAGGCTCAGTACTAATTTAAATTTAATCCTCTGCTATTTCTTCTTGCAGAATTAAGGTCACAGATAGGCTATAATCCTCGTTATCATGACCAACAGTCTTCTTCTCGTAGACAACCTATTCTTCACGGAGTTCCTTTAAATGTCCAAGCATCTACTTCTGGCGTACCCTTATCTACTGACGCACAATCTTCTGCTAGGGTATTACCTCGTCCTGTCAAAACTCTTCGTGTCATACCCCACAGTGGCCCACTTCTTCATGCCGGACCTTATAAGACCATACAAAGATATGACCCTGATGATGCAAGAAGTGGCTTAAGGTATACGAACGCCATATTTCCTTTTGGCTATTATGAAAAGAATCAATATGACGGCAAATTTTATAATATAAAGGAAAATATACCACGTCAAGTATTAATATCAGTACCTGATGGTCACGTCCTTGGGCCAATCGATACTTACTGTAAATTTTCAGGACAATACGCTAAAGTGAAGGGAAAGCAAGAACGAGTAACAATGCCCCCAGGAGACATTGGAGCTGAACTAATGGACGAAAGGGAAGTTGAAGAAATTCACGACTTTCGAATATTTGAATTAATAACAAGACGATACACACTGAAGAAAAGAAAAAAAAAAGATACCGGTAAATTAACCGAAGTACTCCCAGTCTCACGTTGCGTGTAATCAGTCTTCATGTACTTGTAATTATATTTCAGTCTAGAAAATATTTGGTTTGAAGTTTTTTTATTTCTGGACAAGTGTGCTATTATAATTTTGGCTTTGAATTAATCAGTTTTTTTTTTAATTGTACCATTTAGTTGAAAATTTAATTATTGTATGTATGATTAAATAAAAAACTATCCACAATACCTCACTTTCCATTTATTTCTGCTTCTTAATTTAAGATTGCGCTTATCCCATTAAAGATAGGCTATATTAAGATCTCTTCTTTAATATGGCGACCTGTTTGATGCATTATTTTGGATCAATAATTTCCGGACATAAGTAATGTTCACATCAATTTAAATGTTACTACTAAACCTAGAGTGGACAATTGTAAATCGATTTTTTTAAACTTGTAAATCGACTTTTTAAAACTTACCGAGACAAATATTTGTTTTCTGAAAAAAGAATTTTCCCGGGCACGAATCTCTGCTTATCATACTAAGAAGAAAACGTGTAATGCAAATATTTTTCTCCAAACTTTATCTCTTCCGAGGCTACAGCTATCGGAACCTCCTTTTTACAAGAGTCTAATGAATTTGCTTTGATTTCAAATAAAAAATGAAATCAATTTTCTTGAGTATTCTTACTTCCGTCAAAGCCTGTAATTCTACGAGTACTTTCTTTCCTTATACAGTGAATCTCTTCTAGAGAACCGATTTTGGGGCTGACGGTGGGTGGAAACTGACTCATTATAGCCCGCTCCACTTTTTTTTGTGCACGCCGGAGTGACAACCAGGGATCCCACGCACTCCGCGCAGCTCCTTATACACCTACTTGCGACGCGGCGTCAATTTTCGGAAGGGCTATAGAAGGGATGGCTATTCAAGAGTTTCACTGTATTCTTAACCCGTTTCCGAAATAATTTATTATTTTCTTCAAAATCATTTTGCATTTTCTCATTTTTCACCTTGATTTTGTCTGTTTCTTTTTACTAGTACTTTAGATTTTCTGCTCTTATCCTCATAATCATTTTTAAGTCCAATCATCTCTTCATTACTAATACCTTCAGTATTCAACTTTTTGGAATGTACACCTGCTTTTGCTAGTTAATAGTCCCGCAAATTGTAGAATCTCACCAAGCATTTTTAAGGCATTATTGGTAAAAGCATACACTATAGAAGCATTTTTGGTCGGACATTCAGCTTCCTTGTACAAAGTTAATCTAGTTTGTTAAAAATCCATTTGTTTTGTTAGGGATTTATGATTGCATCGAAATTTTCTTCAAAAAGAGATATTTTTTGATTGAATATAATTTAACTACCTGGTTGTAAGTTGAACGACTATCTATTTTTGTTTGAAAATTCAGAAATTTAGTTGAAAACTTAATTTGCACTTATTTAAAATTAATTTTTTTTATGGAAAATGCTTGATTTTAACTGAGAAATTAAACAACCTGATAGAAGATTTATGTATATTGATGAAAATTCGGCTTTATTGAAAGACCTTCATTAATTTCTAAATTTCACCTCTTTTGTTAAGAATTTGACTATTTTGTTAAAAATTCATTCTTCTTGCTAATTAAAAATACATTTTACTATTTGAAAATTAACCTATTCCATTTTTTTTAAATGTATCCCTCATATGATTTTTGTTTAACTTTGACGGGAAATTTCAACTTATCTTATAAAGGTCGATTTTCAAAGAATAGAAAAAACTAGTACTGTTAAAAACTTGTTTCTAATTAAAGTATAGTTACCTCTTAAGAAATATTCAAGGTATAATTTACGCTCAATAGCCTTTAATTTTTCCACCCCTAATCCCAGTTAAATAACGTTGAGAGTAATATATTTTTAAAGGATACTTGGTAATTAATTAAACAATTTTGATTTGTTTGAAATTTTTTTCCCTGTTAAGCGAGAACATTTTTTATTTTCTTGAATAGATGACACAATGAACTAATGTTGAGAGCAATATTTTTTTTCTAAAGGAAATTTAGTAATTTTTAAGCCCATTTTTTTCTCTGTAAATCATGAAAAGTTATTCTTTTTTGAAATTAATTACACAATTAACTGACGTTGAAAGTGATATTTTTTTAAAGCACATTTGGAAATATTTTAGGCAAATATTTTACAATTATTTAAAGAACTAATAATCATTTGCTAGCGCCTGTTCATAAGGTGTATGCAGGAAAGTCTACATTTTTCGTATCTCTTACACAATGTCACTTAATATTTACTATTTCCCTATCTCACAACGTATATCCTATATTATTTAAATAAAAATAATTTGTTTAAAATTTTTAATATTCTTTAAAAATATATTACTCTCAACATGCTTTGTGTCATTATTTCCAGAAAATATTAACTTTTTACGATTTTATGGAGAAACAAATTTTAAACCAATGAAAATTGTTTAAATAATCACCAAATATGTCAAACAAGAACTACAACACTTGACATCTATCAGATTTTTGATAATTAATCCCGAAAACGATTTACAGGGAGATACACATTCTTTTAACAAATAATAACCGTGCAAAGAATAAAAAATTATTCGATAAATACTTGCCAATTCGTCACTTATCAATTAAAAATAATTTACGTTGAAAAAAATCCAAAAATATCGTATTTAGTATGAAATTGATAGAAAACTTCTATTTTTTATCTTCTGGTGCATTTTTCAGGCACAATAAAAGGGGATTGCAGGTCTCAAAATTAAAGTTGTGACTGTACTTTAATTTACAGAAAGTTTATAACAAGTACTTCTTTTTTTCCATTTTTTTCAATTCGGTCTTTTCAAATAAAAACACCGCGTTAATTTCAAAAGCCTGGGAGCACAGTTTACGTTAAAAAAATTGTTCACTATTTTCTAAAAAAACGAACAAATTGGGGATGGGGATTGTCGCCAAAAATCGACAGTTGCATTATTACAGTTATAAATTTGGATCATTGTAGTAATGTGAAAATTATTGTTTTTAATCTTTTACAGTAAGATTGCATAAATTCAAAAATCTGAAAAAATCACGGTAATAGATCTTCGGAACAATTACGGGTAAATAATTATAAGGCCAATGTTCGCCCAAGGTCATACGTGATTTCGTTGAAATTAAACATAGGCAAAATTTTCGAAGATGGCCACAATCTGCTAAATTTTCCTCACTTTTTAGAAAGGTTTGGAGGATATTTTCTTTTATTGGATTTTACGCAATTTTTTCAAGAACCCGCGTGGAAGAAGTTTGAAAGGCTAAAGCATGGCAAGACACTTAGAAATATCTGAATGGGCATTGATCACGGCTGAATAGCAGCATTTCCAATAGTCTACACGTCTCTGAATGGTAATTTCACTACCCAGGTGCACCGGCTCACGCAACAGGTAGATTAGCGCGTACTCTACAAAAACTTTTAAAAAATTTAAATTGTTCCAACAGCCAAAATAACTAAAAAATATGGATCGAAGACACAGAAAAAAGAAAGTGTTAATAAAGCACCAATATCAGGGTACCATATACTTTCAACGAAAATTATACAGGCCGACAAATTTTAAAGCCAGAAACCAGACCTAACATTTTCCAAGGATTTTGATGCGTTGAAATCGAATACGAGCTCAAAATTTCTCCTGTGGTTTTCAAGATATCCTAATCTAAAAGTGCCAAAAACGCGTTTTTAGCTGTTTTTCAGGTTATGTAACCGAAAAAGAAAAATGTCTACCATAAAAGCTAATATGGAATTTGAAAGTAATAATCTTCCCCTTTCGAACCTACTGGGATTTATTAGGATATCTTCATTTTTCACCAAGATATTGTAATTGGAAATGTTTGATTTTAGCGTTTTAACCCATTAACGCTGAGGTGTGCAGATTTATACAACGCATTCTCTATTGTTGACAGTACAATATTTTTCCTTCAAAATATTATCTAAGCGGTTTTCGAGGGTGCCCTTTATATTGTCGGTGTCAGTTTTTTGTTATAACCCCTAGAAGATCCAATATGGCGGCCACAATTCAGGGCTTTAAAAAAGAACAAAGGATCCCGCACAAAATACCAACAAAAAGCGTGCAGTCGTTTGGAACCAAATTTCGCACATTGATAAAACAAAAGAAGACGGACTGCGCGGAATGCTACTGCTCACTCTATGTACATTCTAATGTTAACATTCGCTGTATGTGCGCGCCGTTCAATGGCGCAGACTGTCTTCGATCCCTAGCTGGCTCAGTGAGGTGGCGACGATTTTATGACGTGTTATGCGTAGGTGATGAAATTCGTTTTTTGCTACAAATCTTTCCGTGTAAGAGATCACGTTTGAGTGGCGGGCTAACGGTTGGATGCGAAAAAAAATGAGTTCAAGAACTCCTTGCGCTAAGAAACTTAATACGTTTTGCACGTTTGTGGAAAGTATGAAACGGAGAAATACCGTCGATCAATTGATGATTCGATAAAAACGTCATACTTCAACTGTCATGTGACTTCAATGAAAAATTTGGATAAACCGTGGGTACCAACCTCAATTTGTCATGCTTATAGATTAAATTTGTCAAATTGGGAAGATGAAAGTACCAAGACACACCACCTGTTTGGCGTGAGCCCAACGATCATGATACTGATTGTTACTTTTGCTTATGCAAGGCAGGAGGTTTTTTTAAAAAGTACTTGTAGAAGATCGTTTACCCTGATGTAAAAAGTGTTACACCAGCCAAGATTGGTATTAGAAATCACTCTGAAAACAAAAGTGACTGATCAACTCACGAATTAATGGATATTGCCGATCCTAATGCAACTGAAGATTCTTCTTGGGAAGTATCAGATGATGAAAGTACTAAATTTTTCGACCAAGACAGATTAGACGATTTTATACGTGACCTTGATCTTCCAAAAGATAAAACTGAGCTTTGCGCTTCGAGACTCAAAGAGAGGAAACTATTGTTACCTGGCACTAGAGTAACTGTTTACAGAAATAGAGGATAGAAGTTTATCAAGTACTTTTCAATGGACAGTGGGATTGCGTATTGTAATGATATCGAAGGTCTCATTAGTTTATATAAAATAAACTTACATACGCCAGAGGATTGGCGTCTTTTTATAGATTCGTCTACAGAAAGTCCGAAGGCAGTACTATTACATAATGGAGATAAGTACGCTGCAATTCCAGTAGGTCACTCAACTACACTGAAAGAATCTTATGATACTTTAAAATTATTCCTGATAAAAATAAAATACAATGTCATAATTGGTTTTTTTTTGGTGACCTCAAAATGATAAATCTTATAATAGGTTTACAATCAGGAAACTTTAAATACCCTTGTTTTCTTTGCCTGTGGGACAGTCGTGCAAGGGATGAACATTGTATAACGGAGAAATGGCCAGACAGATAAGAGTGGACAGTTGGTCAGTATAATGTTGTTTATGAAAGTCTTGTTGACAGAAAGAAAGTATTATTGCCATCACTCCATATAAGACTAGGGTCAATGAAGCAATTTGTGAAAGCCCTAAACACCGAAGGAGAATGTTTCAATTATATTAGATCTACATTTCCGCATTTAAGTGATGCCAAAGTTAAGGAAGGTATTTTTGTTGGGCCTGATATATGAAAACTTATCAAAGATGATGACTTTATCAAAACCATGACATCTATTGAAAAAAATGCATGGTTGAGTTTCAAAGATGTTGTACAGAAATTTTTAGGGAACAATCGAGATCCAAAATTTAGAACTATTGTATCTAGTATGTTAAAGAATTTTAAAAGATTAGGTTGTTTGATGAGTATGAAATTACATTTTCTCAAATCTCATTTGGACTATTTCCCAGAAAATGTTGAAGCATTCAGTGAAGAAATGAACGAACGCTTTCATCAAGACTTTCACCAAAAAGAGCAACATTATCAAGGTCGATGTAATGTAAGAATGATAGCCGACTATTGCTGATTTTTACAAAGAAATGAAAATGACCCTACTAGTCATAAACGAAAGTCTCTTCCACGATCGTTTGACATGACGCGCGAACGTTTCCATAAGGAAACAAGCAATTAGTTTCACCTTCATTGGACATATAATCGTAAGTCTTGCCTTAACTGTTTAGCCAATCGTAAGTCTTGCTTTGACTGGCTAGACGATAAAAAATCTTGTCATTAATGGCTAGGCAATCTAAAGTCTTGCCTCAGTTGACTGGAAAATATTAAGTACTTCCTTGCTTAGCTGGACAATCCCAAGTGTTGCCTCAACTGGCTGGGAAAACGTAAGTCTTGCCTTGCCTAGCTGGACGATTCAAAGTCTTGTCTTGACAGGCTGGATGATAAAAAATCTTGCCTTTAATGGCTGGAAAATATTAAGTACTTTCTTGATTAGCTGGAGAATCCCTAGTCTTGCCTTAGTAAGCTGGAAAATCCTAAGTAAATTTATAATATTAAATGAATCGTAATAGTAAATTTTTTTTGTTTTAAAACCCTGTTTTCCATATTCGCTATTTTAGGAGTTATAACGAAAAACTGAGCCAATCGAAAAGGAACCCCCGAAAACCCCTCAGATAACATTTTCAAGGGACAATGGCATACCATCTCGGCGTTAATGGGTTAATACGCTGAATTGAAAAATTTCATTTCAAGGTTAGCCCACTTGTAGTGTGGAATTCCATTATTTCACGAAATATAAACGATTAAATTCGCTGCTCCCAGGGTTAGGTGAGTTAGCCTGCTTATGATTTGGTAGGGGTGATTTCTGGGTTTAGGTGGCTGAGCAGGTAGGTGGGTTAACCCACTTGTGGCATGGAACTTCATTATTCCAAGAAAAATATTCGACTAAACTTATTGTTCCCACAGTCATGTAGGTTAGCATGCTTTTGGCTTGTTAGGGGTGGTTTCTGCCTCTAGGAAACGGCTTCCGTAGAAATGAAAAGACAAGGGCTCCATATTCTTTATTGTTTTATCGATGTGAAAAGTTTGGTTCCAAACGACTGTACGCTTTTCTGTTGGTATTTTGTGCGGGATCCTTTGTTCTTTTTTAAAGCCCTAAATTGTGGCCGCCATATTGGATCTTCTAGGGGCTATAACAAAAAACTGACACCGACAATAGAAAGAGCACCCTCGAAAACCCCTGAGATAATATTTTGAAGAAAAAATATCGTACAGTCAGCAATTGAGAATGCGTGGTATAAATCTGAACACCTCAGCGTTAATGGGTTAAAATGCTAGAATAAAAAATTTCAGATTACAATATTTTGGTGAAAAATAAAGATATCCTAATAAATCTAAGTAGGTTCGAAAGAGGAAGATTAGTACTTTCAAATTCCATATTAGCTTTGTGGGAGACATTTTTCTTGTACAGTTACATAACCTCAAAAACATCTAAAAAACGCGTTTTTGCATTTTTTGTTTAGGGTGTCTTTAAAACATGACGTACAGGAGCAATTTTGAGTTTGGATCAGGATTCAGAACAGTTCATAACAACCTGTGTTAAACTTGCGGTGTGAATGCTACTTCGTAATGTAGGGTTCAGATTCCCAATCACTTGGGGTACGAAGTTTCCATCACTTAAGGCACGAAGTACCTACTACTTTGGGTACGACGTGTCTGTTTCTTGGGATACGAAATGAAAACCGACATTCGACACATAAGCTAAGCGTTCGTAACACCTTAAATACTTTTTAAGATTTGAAATAGCCATGTCTAAATGTGTTGTTTATTATTTTGACAGATTTTCTAATTGTACGTCATGGTCATTGAAGTTTAGCAGGTGCGTTGTTCGCACTTTGTAAAATTGAGCCATTACGCATTTCAGATTAGGTGGGGATATCCAAGATGTCTGCACGCTGAGGGCCAAACAATAATACCAAATACATGGAACTAAACTTTATTTTTATAATAACTTGGAAAATAATTATTTTTCACGATAAGTGTATTCAGATATTATTTATTTTTCAAAAACTATTTAATTGAATAATAAAATTGATATTTTTTTGTAACTGTGAAAAATAATTTTCTCCCAAGTTATTAACTAAATTAATTTTTATTCTCTGGGATTTGTATTATTCCTTGGCCCTCATTGTACAGGCATCTTGCCAGCTGACGTCACAACTTGAAATACTTCATATTAGAAATCTTAGCGCATATATAACTGGAGGGAACCAGGCACTCACAGAATTATTGAAAAAATAAAAGAGACACACTATGAGTTAGCGGGATAAGCTATCTCTCTCGCGCAGCAATCTGATGGTCTGTTTACCGCTCCCCTCTAAATGAAGGTTAGATAGTTTACATGTATGCGCAAGTAAAGATCTATTTATGGAGCAAAATTGAAAAGACTAATCACGTTGCTGTGCGAAAGAGATAGCTTATCCACCAGCCCTAGTCAGTGGTGGCAGAGCGCAGATATCTGGCGCATGCGCAGTAGTTATTTCTGTGTGTTTATAGGTGATGTAAGTCCAGGAGTCAACTTAATAATGCACAAGAATCACTACTGCGCATGCTAGAGATATCCGCGTTTGCTCAGAATATAACTTTTTATATTGAATAATTCGTACCTTAATAAGAATACATAAGGGAGCTAGAAACTAGAAAGTTTGAAATATATTTTAGAGCATTACTTTATTATTAAAGTTAAATATTATACCACTTTAACATTATTATTTATAATAATAAGTCTATTTCATTAATTAAAAAAAAATTTTACGCAATTCTCGTACTGTTTGTTTCATAATTATTTAAATGGAAGTAACAGAACCTCGATTTGAACTTCTTGTCAAAGAAATACGGAAATTTATATTTATAACTCGACCATTAAACTTTTTTTGGCAATAAATAATGCCTTGAAAAATATAATAACCATTCTAAACATTCATGAGTTAGAAACAAAGATTCGATAAACTAGATTAGTGGGCATCGGAATCCCACCTCTGATAATTTCAATCATGCTCTACCTCAAAACCTTGTTTCACAAAGTGGAATCCGCATACCTTCAACTTTTCTAAGACCATGGAATGCTTGACATCAGCTGTCAAAATTTCAAAACCGTAGAATAAGTGCTAAGCTACCTGGTTCGACTCACCATTGGCAGTTATTATTATTTAAATTTAAATGTTAATAAAGTTCTTGTGGACAACGTAATAAAGTACTTGGTGCTCGTTCCGGTGCACCCAGATCGTCGACTTATCATTGGTCCTTATTTTGGCAGTTGGCACAATTTAAATTCTTAAGAAGTTCTCGTAGAATACGTGCTATACTAACTGTTGCGCGAGACTGTGCAACACGGTTCACAAGGTCCAGTAGAAGAAAATATTTATCCACCAATCCTTTCTAAAAAGTGAGGAAAAGGGGGAGGGTCGATAAGGCCGGTTTTTTGCCTAATTTATTTTTGGACCAAAAAATCTGAAAAAATCATGGTAGTATCTTATAAGTATCCCGAGTCGATTGCACGCTAAACGGCCCACCCTCCACCCCCCAGCCACCCCCACCCCCTACAAATATAGGAAACACCACTACCCACCAACTGTATTTTCGAGAGATTTGACACTCTTAAACATGTATTCTGAGGTTAGCTCGGGTTTACTATGGTTTTCGGGGTCGACGAATACAAATCTGGCATCCTTTGACTTTTATCGCGTTAGGTTCAAGGTCATTGGAAGGTCAAATCGAGAGAAAACGGTAAAAAAATCCAAAAAAATACGTTATAGGTTTTTGGAGTCGCTAATTACGAATCTGGCATCCGTTGAACTCTATCACTTCAGGTTCAAGGTCATTTAAAGGTCATTTGAAGGTCAAATCGAGAAAAAACGGTAAAAAATTATTTTAAAAAATGTTCTAGGTTTTTGGGGTCGCTGATTATGAACCTGGTGTCCACTGACCTTTATAGCGTCAGGTTCAAGGTCATGGGAAGGTCAAATCGAAAGAAAACGCGAAAAAAATATGTTATAGGTTTTCGATTTGACCTTCAAATGACCTTCAAATGACCTTGAACCTGAAGCGTTAGAGTTCAACGGATCCCAGATTCGTAATTAGCGACTCCAAAAACCTATAACGTATTTTTTTTATTTTTTTACCGTTTTCTCTCGATTTGACCTTCCAATGACCTTGAACCTGACGCG
>NC_046657.1:2688757-2695650 GCF_010883055.1 Belonocnema kinseyi
TCGGGATACTTATAAGATACTACCATGATTTTTTCAGATTTTTTGGTCCAAAAATAAATTAGGCCAAAAACCGGCCTTACCGACCCTCCCCCTTTAGCAGTTTGTGTCCAGTTTCGAAAATTTTGCCAAATTTAAATTTCAACCAAATCACGTATGACTGTGGGCGAAGCATGACAGAGGGTCCATTAGCCATGCTTGACCCATGGTTCATAAGAAGGGGACAACCGTGGGTGAACATTGACCCAATCTTGAGCCACGCTTATTCCACGCTTACCTCATGGTCAACCCACACTCACCCTGCGGAAATACCATTGTTGAGTCATGACTTCACCGATTGAACCTTTCCCATGTTTGAATTGTAATGGTTTACAAAATTTTACTAACGAAGCGAGTACCCCGTATTTCGGCCCTGCTTACCCGAATAGTCCTAACGATCGATTCTGGAAAAGTACGAACGGGAAAAACCTCAAATTTATAAATCTACTCATAGACGGTTCAGGTTGGTTGCTGCCCATAAACACTGGCAAACCAAGGATTTGGAAATAAAATAATCCCACTAATATAACAGCATGGATGGTTTTTTCTCGAGAAATATTTGAGGAGCTTAGAGCTATTAAAGTGAAATTATGTTGCAGTAATTTTGAGAAGCGTGCCTCTTAAAGGTTCTAAAGCTAAAGTTGTAAATTTTATCCTATGTTAAAGACCTAATTCAAACTTTTGTATTGGTTTTCTGACAGGCAGATGTTTTAAAAACAATTTATAAAATCTATTTCAGCTATTTTAAAGAAAAAGTATACAAAATATTGTTGCAAAGGAACATGCTGACCCTCCTAAATTATCTACGTTAAATGTATAGAAAAGTGCGCTCCTGTATGAGCTAACAACATAAATAAATTAAAGTTTACATATATTCCTGAGATATCAGTAGAATTATAATCTTAGGCGTATATTAATCACCAATTAGAAGAGGATGAATTTGCTTTAGTGATCGCTTACCGGTACCAGATGCTATTTTTAAATTCACCGAACGCACAACTGCGTCGTCTCCAAGGTAGGTGTCAATAATGCGTCCCATTTTCCACATCATTGGTTGAATGATCATCTCTCTTGATAATCACCAGGACCCCTAATTTTATGTTATTCTGTTCAGTTTTATTTTGCCACTTGTTTCGACAGCTGAGTTAATTCAGGTACTTCTTGTACCATCGGTCCTTAAAGCGTTGACGCATATTCTGTGCGAGTTGCCAACAAGCTAAGCGGTGAGTTGGAGTGTTTCGACTTTTTTTTTGTGGCAACCTTGTTATGGAAGTACCGACGAGGAAATGACCTGGGCTTGAAAGGAGCAAAGCATCTGGATCATTGGATAGAAGAGTGAGAGGCGTGAACTGGGGATTGTCAAAGGTGCTATTCGGCTATTCAGCTACTACGTTTTAAGTTTTGTCAGATTTCGAGATGGATGCTCCTTAATATAGAATGGTCTACAGTAATGTACACCTGCGTGCTCGAAGCGTCGTACAAAAGAAATTTCATCTTTAGGTAAATTCCTTATTAAATAATTTGTGTCGCGAGGCTTTGGTCCAAAACATTTTAAGCATTGATAGATAACGTGTCAAGTCGCATTGCGACCGTCGATAAGCCAATACTTCTCGTGAACACTGCATCGCGTTGTCTGAGCACCGGCGTGAAAAAATTTGTTATCCTCATTGCGAATGATAAGGTTTGTAATGTAAATTCGATATCGAAGGGCTGACATTTTGTTCCACGATAGTCCACTCAGTTCCGCGGAAAACCATTCAGTTTGCGTTACTCGAATGATCACATGGGATTAATCATTACTTGTTCTCTAACTATAACTGGCCCCGGTAATCCTAAAGCTTTAAATAGATTGACAGTTTGATACAAAATCACTCGCTTTGTTTAAATTCTTAAAATAGACGGTATATAAAATGGTATCAGTGCTCGCATCCTAATGCAAGTCAATGTTTTTACTGTCTCCGAGGGATCGATTTATCTAAAAGTATTAGAATTTTCGCGTGCAGTTTTATTGCATGAAATCGCGGTTATTTGAGGCCTATTTCGTAGAATAAAACCACCTTAGGCTCAAAGAGCGATTAAACCATTTCGGAGTTCAAGGGTGTCTTGCAACGAGTGTGCTCCTAAGAAAAAGTCGTCTACATAAAATTCACGCGGTAGAATTTGTGCTGCGATAGGTTGAGATTCTTGCTGGCTTTCCTCAAGCTGATGCAACGTACGGACATTGCAAAATAGTGCACACGCAGTGCCAAAGGTTACTCTATTGAGGGAGTAAATCTTCATAGGTTCTGTAGGATAAATTTGCTGAATCTCAGTTTTAAAGGCAAATGGAAAAAATCTGAATCAAGTCACAATAGAAAATCTGTTCTCTTGTATTTTCGAAACTACCAAAAGAGTCTCGTTCAATTGAAGACAGGTAAACGTTTTCGTCGACCCATCGAAGACAACTTGAAGTTTGGTTGTGAAGCTTGATTCCTTGACTACCGCGTGATGTGGAAGAAAATAACTCGAATTTAAAAGTGCATGGCTTGGAATGAGGGACACGTGTTTCTCCTTGGTGCAACCCTGAATACAATCAACGTATTCTGATTTAAATTTCGGATTTTTCTCGAATTTTCTCTCCAGCGAATAAAACGCTGAAAGGCTGTGTTTCGTCAATCCTCGATAGAATATTTTTTTCGATAAATGGAAGTTTTACCACGTTACGGTTTCGTCTCTGGTGATATTATTCACATAATGAGATTCTCTGGCTTGCTCCTATTTTTAAAGGAATTCGAAAGGTCTTTTCGTCTCTAATTTACACAGGATTGCCTACTCTTAACACTTAAAAAGATTGCGAAACGGCTTCATGTGATTTGTATGAGAAACAGCTTGTATGGAACTAGTGCAACGCCCGGGATTGATCCAAATGAATTTAGTTTCCTCAAATATAGCGGTTTAGTCGAGTACGCGAATTTTTCCGGCAAGTAAAAGGTCATAATAAAATTCGACACCTAATAAAATATCTATCTCAGCCGTTTTGTGAAATTCGGGATCAGCTAATTGAATATTCTCAGGTATCAAAGAAACATTTGGATTAAGTGGCACTGAAGGCATGTGATTTATAATTTAATTTAAAAGTAAGAATGACATGGCCAATTGAGCGCCGTTGCTTCGATATTTGATTTTCCTAGAAGTTACATATATAATTTAGGTCTAAAACCAATCTTCACCTTCGAGCAGAAGATTTGTGCGTTTTTTTTAGACCGAGAGAATTTGCAAATTTGTGCGTCATATAATTGCACTGAGAAGAATTATCTAAAAGAGCACGATACATACAATATTGACCCTTGCTATATAAAAATTTCGAATACTGCTGTACCCAGAAGGGTACATGGCAACGACTTATCTTCATCTTGAATTTTTAAATTAAAGTGTAGGAGAATATTGTGTCGTCCTTTTCATTTTCTGCACGGAGCTTTACGACAATTAATATAAGTGTTCTTCTCAGCAAAGGAAGCACGTGGGCTGGGATTTCGCGTTTTCTGAAATAGTAGTATTCATGCATGTTTACGAAAGTTTAGAACTGGACCGTGAATTCGTCCCATCCTTTTTTATTGTGTTTTGAGACACACTTGTCTTCTGAACTGGTTGAGAGGTCTCGATAAGTGCTCGCTGTTCCAAAAATGAGATCATTTGCGATAAAGTAAGAACTTTTATTGAGCCGACTGCTTCTTCCCACTTTCCACGCAAATAATTAATTCATTTCCCCTTGATAATGAAAATAAGCAAACTGTCCCACGTATCGATGAGGTGATCTAGTACCTTTAGAGCTCGTACACGTTTCTGCACGCTTTCACCTGGCGGACCGAAGGAAGCGAAAGGAGCTTCGACAAAGTACCCGTAAAGACCCCATTGGGTCCCCATTTGGTTCCTTTTAAAAAAACTCAAGAAAAAGCAAGATCAACTTTTAAACTGTTGAAATTAAGATTCTATGTTAAATTTTCCATTGGAAACTCACAGAGTAATCGCAATATTTTTTTTGCAGCGTTAAAAATAAAAAAAAAATGTCATTAACTTCTGCTGAAGGTGACTTCAAGCGCATCCATAAAAGCTCAAGTAGTATATTGCGCGCGAAGTTTAAAAATAAAATTCCCACTTGCATCGCAGCGTTGTTTTCTGAAGTTAACACTGCGTGGCGCTAGTATCCAGAAAAAATTCTTAAAGTTACCGACAGAACGCTTATTTAATGCTACTAAAATAAAATGCGCTTGAAGGAGCCTTCGACCCATTTAAATGACATGGGTTTTATTTTTTAAAGTTTTTAATGCTGCAAAAAAAAGTATTGCGATTACTCAATCCTAATTAATTACAATCCTAATTTCAATAATTTAAAAGTTAAGTTTGCTGTTTTTTTTTAGTTTTTTAAAAAGGAAGCGACTGGGGACCCAACTGGGGTTTTACTGGTACTTTATAGTGACTCCATTCGGTTCCTTCGGTCTGCAAGGGTCCAACAAGTGGCGCACAGGAAATTCTTTGGAGACCATTGAAATTTCGAACAATGCTTTAACGTAGCTTTCTACAATGATGTATTCTGATGTCGAAACGCTTTGTAAGGAGATCCCATGCAACTCAATAATTATGCTGAGTGGTTTCTATTAAAGTTATGTCTCTCACTGCTTTCTCTTTGAGATAAGTTTCAAAGTACAAGAACTTATTTATAGTGAGAATATCATTGTTGTCATATTACATTGATTTGAATAAATCAGTGAACGATAGTCATATATGAAAGATACCATAAAAGGTAGGTGGAAGCTTAGAAAGTTGAAAGTGGGATTGAAATTGAATGGGAAGTTGACCGGGACGTCATTGCGAGGTTATTCTATAATATGCGAAGTTTTTAAACAGTTTTGTTCACGGAGAGAAATTACATTGGAAATTATTAGATCTCTATGTCCTTGAATTGAATCCGAGTCAGCGGTTAAAGTAGATTGTGCGGAATTATTTAAAGCGAGGCTTAATAATTTTTGCATGTGTTTTTGGCTAGATTAGTTGCGACATGGTATTGAATGGGATTCATCAAATTGCATATTCACAACGATTACACAGAGTGGAAAAGGATCAATTGAAATGTAAAAATAGTCAAATAGTAAAATAGGAAATTGGTAATTCAGTATACTTTCGGTTTGTAGAATTAATGAAATTTGTTATTTTAGTTTCCGTGACGATACGGATCTAAAATTATTGAGGCCTACTTCTTGGAGTTGCTGGTTTTCTTTTGATGTGTCGTTCTATCAATTAGTTTTTTTTTGCATCACAAATTCCAGTGTCACTGAATTAAAATTAATATCAAAGTCAATAGTTTTGAAATCCCGTTTTACTCAGTAAATAAATTTGTAATTACTATTTTCACATTTGATAGGTCTGAAATCATTATTTTCGGAGCTAATCCATTTTAAATGACTAATTTTATAGTTTAAAGTTTTGAAATTACTGTTTTTAAAGTTTTAAAGTGACTAACTTTAAATAATAAGTTGGAATTTATTAGTTTTTAAAAAACTAGCTGGAATTCACTAGTTTATTATATTGGATACGCGTACTTTACCTAAAACTAAAAAAAAGCTTAAAGTACTTTATTGCAAGCTCCAGCTCTAACCTCAAATTTTTCCAGGAGCTTAGGTATAGGTAAGTAATGCAATAGTAACTTGTAAATGTAATTTTTTAATCAAAATGAGTAAGTATGCATTAAAATTCAATATTAAAGATTACCACAGTTAATTTTTGGTCGATAAGTCTACTATCATATTTTTGAGTTAGAATTTATCTCAATTAAAATTAGTGCAGAAATTGGAAAATTTGAAATAAACAATTTAAATTATTTTTGGTTACAAATTTTATTATTTGGTTATAAATTTAATAATTTTCTTACAAAAATGAGTTATTTCTTTAAAAATAAAATGGTTTTGTTACAAATTTATCCCGTTCGGTAAAAAATGCAACCGTTTTGTAGCAAATTTGTCTTTTTGACTTGAAAATTTAACGGTTTGGTTAAAATTTTTTATCTTTCTTGGCTGAAAATTCTTCTTTGACTAATATTTCAACTATTTCGTTGAGAATTCGTCATTTTGGTTTCAATTTTTTTTGTTAATATACATTTAATTTTTTTTAGCAAAAATGCAACTGCTTAGTTGGAAATTAATCTGTTTATAATGAGGCTACAAAAGTTTTAAATAAAATTTGCTCTTTTTTGTTGTTAATTCAACTGCTTTCAATTTGCAATTAAAATCTATTTTGTTTGATATAATAACTATTATATTGATCAGGATTCATTTGTTTTATTAACCTAATAATTTAATTTACCAGACAAATTGTTGAATTTTAATACCAAAAAGATTAATTTCGTAACAAAAGAGATGAATTTTTATTTCAAAGATTTTATTAAAAATAGAAAGCAGTTGAATTAATACTTTTTAAATCAACAAAGTTTCAATAAAATTATTAAAGCCTCAACCGAACCAGATTACTTTTCAACCAATCTGTTGCACTTTTGCTCAAGAAGGATAAAATTTATAGCTAAAAAGATAAATTCTCGAACTAAAATGACAAATTTTCAAGAAGATAATACAAATAATAATCCAACAAGATTTTTCAGTCATTACAATTTTACAGCAAATACAAAAAAATGTACCAAAAAAATCAAAATTGTTTCAAGTCTTTTTAAAATTTATGTAATAATTTTAATTAAGATGAATTCTAAATCAAAATTTACAATCAAACAGTTGAATTTGCAAGTAAATTGATAATAGATTAGTAATATTCATAATATTGAATATTATTATACAGTATTTTATAATAATAATATGACAAATTTAAAATATATA
>NC_046657.1:2695750-2702701 GCF_010883055.1 Belonocnema kinseyi
ATAATATTTAATATTAATCTATAATATTAAATTTTAATGTACACTTACTAATTTTATTAAAAAATTTAATTTATGGGTTCCACTTAAGGGTATACCCTAAAATGCTTGTCTCACTAATGGGCAATCTGCTTAGCTTCAAAAATATCTATTTATATTAATTAAAAATAAAATTAATAATGTATTTTTTGTTCTCATCGCTCAAATAATCTTCAGCTATTTGCAAGACAAAGTATGAAAAATATTTTTGCGAA
Organism: Belonocnema kinseyi; assembly: GCF_010883055.1. Classification (NCBI taxonomy): domain Eukaryota; kingdom Metazoa; phylum Arthropoda; class Insecta; order Hymenoptera; family Cynipidae; genus Belonocnema; species Belonocnema kinseyi. The sequence goes on from NC_046657.1 coordinate 2,696,002, forward strand.
GGAACACATACTACGAACACAATTTTGGATACAAGTGTTTTTTCCTACGTTATCTCGATTGAAGATACCATAATCGAAAGGACGTTTAAATTTGTTTTGATACAAATTAGTCAATAAATTTATGTACTTAAGTTTTCTTAATTCCAACTAATTCTGTATTGCTATTCCTAATCTTTTTAAACCATTTCCAAAATAATTTCTTGTTTCCATTAAAATAATTTTACATTTCTTTATTATCCACTTTGATTTTGTCTTTGTTTTCTTTGACGAGTAACATTTTGTTTGGTATAAACTTATTCTTTTTGTTTAAAAATTTATATTTTTAGTTGTAATTTTTACTTTTTGGTGGAGAATTCTTGAATTTGTTTTTCTAGTAATCTAATCTTATTGTTTAAAAAATCTACTTTTTTAATTGAAAATTCAATTTTTTGGTTGCAAATTCTGGAACTTTGTCAAAAATTCGTCTTTTTGGTGGTAAATTAATCTTTGTGTTGAAAAATTTATCTTTTTAGATGAAAATTCAGCTTTTTGGTTGAGAATTCATGAATTTGTTCAAAATTAGTCTTTTTTGGTAATAAACTAATCTTCTTGTTTAATAATTTAATTTTTTCGTAAGAAACTTAACAATTAGGTTTTAAATTTAAACTACTATCATTAAAATGCATTTTTTGTGACATTTCAAAATTTTAGATAAAGATTCATCTCTTTGGTTGAAAATTGATTTTTGTTGTTGAAAATTCCTTTTCTTGTTGCAAAAATACTTTGGCAATTGAAAATAAACTTGTTTCATTTTTGGTCGAAAATTATTTTCTTTTATGTAAAAAATTCAACTTTTTGTTGAAATTGAAATTTTGTTCCGATTTTTGACCGTAGGGGGAGAGGATCCTTTACTCAAGTACGTAATTTTATCAAATTCGGAAAAAATATAACAATTTTCTCTAAAAGATATCCTTTTTGGTTGCAAATTCAACTGTTTTGTTAAAAATTCGTCTTTTTGGGTTAAAAAATCAAATCTTTTCGTGAAGCATTAACCTTTTGTTTCAAATCCATATTTTGTTGCTTATAAATCAACTGAATTTTTTTGTTATAAATACTTTGTTTGAAAATTCACCTATTTTTTAGAATTTTTATTTTCCATGAACAACAATGCAACTGTTTAGTTAAAAATTTAACAATCTTTTTAAAAAATCCAACTTTTTGGTTAAAAATTTAACTACTTCGCAGAAATTGAACTTATTGTTTACAATTCCTAGTTTATGAAAATGTAACTAATCTTTTAAAATTTTTTTTCATTTATTTGTTTTAGAAGAAATTTTATCTTTCTTAAATAAAAATATAATTGTTTGGTTGAAAATTAAACTATTTTGTTAAAAAGTCATAGTTTTTAGTGGGAAATTCTACTGTTTTGTTCAAAATTCAACTCCTTCGTTGAAAATGTACTTTTTGTTTAAAATTTATATTTTGGTGTTCAAAAATGTACTTATTTTCGTTAAAAATCCATCCATTTTGTTTAAAAACTCGTTTTTTATTATTAAAAACTCATTTTTTTGATCGTGAAAAGTCAGTTAAAATCTTTTTTAACAAAAAATTCGACTATTTTTTTTTTTTTTTTTTTTTGAAAATTCTTTTTTTTGTAATTTTTTTTTGTTTGTTTTAGTGTAAGTTTCATTTTTGTTGGGCGAAAATTCATGAGTTTCGTGTAAAATTAATATTCTACCAAAACGTCATATTTTTTGTTTACAAATTAAATTTTTGTTGAGAAAATTCTTCTTTTGGCTTGAAGATTCAACAATGTAGATAAACAAACAAATGAATTCGGAACTAAAATGATAATTATTGTACAAAAATACTTGATTTTTTAGCCAAAATGTTGAATTTTTAAACAAAGAGAATAATTTTTTAACAAAATGATTAATTTTCGACCAAAAAAATACAGTTTTTCAACAAATAATTAAATTTTTAACTAGAGGAAAAAAACAGAAAATGGAATGGTTACATTTAAAATTTAAAAAAAATTCATTTTATCTTAACTGATGAATTTTTAACTAAAATGATAAATTCCCAACTGGAATAGTTGAATTTTAAATAAAAATATGAGTTTTCAACTGAAACAATGAATCTTCAACTGAAACAGTTAAACTTTCAACCAACAAAAAAACATAATTTTTACTTAAAAAGATAAATTGTTAACCAAACATTAAACACTTTAGTTTGACATTAAGAAAATCAATGCTAAATCGAAAAAGAAGAATTTTCAACTAAAAAGATCATTTTTCAATCAAAAATTGAATAATTAAATTTAAGTAAAAAAAATGAATTTTCAACAAAACAAAACAAATTTTCATCTAAAATTATGAAATATTTTATTGGAATTGAGTTTCTAGTTTCAGTTTAAGAAAAAAATTGTTGTCAATCAACAAGAACCAAATTTTCAAAAAAAAAAGTTAAATTTCCGATGAAAAATTCCTTTTCATCGAAAGCAAAAAAATTTTTCAATCATACGGCTTATTTTTCACACAAAAAATTAATTTTGAATTAAAATGATGAATTTTCAACAAATCTAAATCAATCTAAAATGACGAGTTAAAAAAGATTTGAATGGTTAAATTTTAAACTAGAAAAGGTCAATCTTTCATCCAAAATATTTCAATTTTAACTAGAATAGTTAAATTTTTCATTAAAAATTTGATTTTCAAGAAAGCAGACATATTTTTGAACAGCCGAATTTTAAATTAAAATAATGTATTTTTTAATATTGAAAAGTTAATTTTAAACCAAAAAAGGATTTTCCACTGAAGAAATAAATTTGCAAAAAATAGTTCCAATTTCAGCAAATGTATGCATTTTTAACTAAACCTATAATTCTTTTTAAAAAATGATTTCGCAAAAAGGAGATTCAACCAAATCTTTCACAGATTAACCAAAAAGTTACAATTTTATAAAAAATAAAATTTCTATTAAAACAAATTAATTTTTAAATCTAAAAGATAAAGTTTCGAAAAAAACAGTTGAATTTACTTTAAAAAAGGTTTCTGTTAAATTTTCAAGATTAAAATATGAATTGTCACAAGAGATAAGTTAATACGAAAAAGATTAAATTGTCAATCTAAAAAGATGAAATTTTAAACAAAACGGATTAAATTTTTAACAAATATGTTGCATTCTCTAGCAAATATTTGCATTTTTATCAAAAATTTATAAAATTTCTTTTAAAACAGATGAATTTGTTTGTTTTAATTTCAAATAAAATATTTGACTTTTCATCAAGAAAAGATTCCAGTTGACTCTTCAAGATCAAAATATGAATTTTTTAATAACAAAGAAGGTTCAGAAAAAAATGGAATTTTTAATCCAAAAAGACAATTTTTTAATAAAAATGGACAAGTTTTTAACAAAATAATAAAATTTAGAACTAAAAAGATAATTTTCCGAAGAAGATTGTTATGAATTTGCAAAAATTACTTGCCCCCCTCCTTGAGTTGTAACGAAATTTAAGTATGGTGCCTTACAATTTTAATTGAAATTTTAAATATTTGGTTTTAAATCGATATTTTGTTGAAAATTTCAATTTTTGGATTTAAACCATACAAAAACTGTTTTTCACATGATTTCCGTTTATCCTTTATAAGATAAAGTTACAAGAAATGTATAGGATTCCTGAAATAAAAACAAAGAATCCAACGACCTTTAGAAAGCCACAATAAAATCTTCCCATGGTAATTTTAAAAAAGATCCCCTAAAAAAAATTACAGTTAAATATATAATGTAATAATAATATAATAATGTTTGTGAATAAAAATGTTGAAAGGAATGAAAAACGAAAAGGAAGGAGACTTGGTTCGTTCCCTTCTTATTTTTCTATCATCTTTTTTATTATTGTCCATAAACTTTTTTTTGTAGGAAAATTTTTTAAAAAGGAACTCTTTTCAAATTACAATAGAAACATTTTATGCTAGTCGTCTGGATTTGGTCGTCTAAACAATTTTTAATGAATTTATCAACATGTATTTGATAATCTCTTCTAGATATTGTGGCTAATCAATACGCTTCTGCTTTGTTATATTATATCTTTGAGTAATAAATTCAATTGAAATCCAAAAAAAGATGACTTTATAAAAATAGTTCCATTTTCAACAAATGGATTTAAGTTTCAGCCAGATATTAGAATATTAGAAAAATAACCCTTTAACCAATACAAGTGGAATTTTCTGATTGTATACAATCAATTCAGTTCAAATTTAGACGCAAACCCGAAAAGGGTAAAGTTTTTAAAACATGGAAAAAATCATTTATTAAACTGTTGCATTAGAGTATGTGAATGTTTTTATTTTAAAGACACATTTGTTTATCAATTTTTGTAGTTTTTATTTTAAAGACACATTTGTTTATCAATTTTTGTAAATTTATAGTGGGCTTTACTTTTTAATTTCTCACCTGAGACAATAATGACAATAATCTTCTGTTACTTGAAACATGGATTGTGTTTATGAATTCTTATTCAAAAAACAAAATTTCAACACAAGTATTTGAATAATTTCATTTCATAATTTGAGTTTCTCATGGTAAAATGTAAAGTACGTAAACAAACTACACTGCAACTGTTTACTTTTTGATTTCCTGGTCCACCTAAGAAGAAAAATACCCTGAGTTGCATCATGGCCGTGCCATGAAACCATGCACGAATCCGACACTATATCAAGGTTGGAGAAGGTAGACTTTGAGTGTTATTTCACATTTCACTTTCATTTTGCCACCTGTATTTGTTTTTTTATTGCTAAATTCACGTATAATTTCAGAGCTAGCATAAATTGTTATTTCCAATTGACCACCAGAATATATGCTGGATGCTTTTGCATATTTCTCAATTCTATTGTTAGTGAAGCCTTCATTGTTTAGTTGTTTCTGCAGATCAAAAAAATGCGGATTCTTGATCCTCTAGTCGCGAGCTTGTTCATCTTTCTTAATTCTATTGGTAAATATATTTTGTAACGATTTGTCTGAACAATATTATACATTTATTACAAAATTAAGATTTATCCGTTTCTGTTTCTTCTTGCAGAGTTCAGTTTCCAGATGAAACGTAGATTTGACCCATATCCCCCTGACCACCCATTTCTCTATGAACATGAAAAAAAAATACAAAAACCGTTTTTCACTTGAAAAATTTCTTGCTGGCGAAAAAATTTTATTTGTCCCACATCCTACTTTTTTCCCACATCCTTCGACTGGTGAACCTTCTTCTAGCGAATATCCTCCTGCTGTTGAAAATCCTACTATCAAACCCCATGATCACAGATATTTACATACGGGTCCTTATAATTTTGCCGTAATACCTTTCAGTAAATCATCACATGGTACAAAGACTGATTTGAGATTTGATTTCATCGTTTTGAAATTCATCTATTATCAAGTGAACCTTGAGAAAACAGGTTTCCAAGAAATACCATCAACCATGAAACTTCGTGTTTTGAAAACATTTCCTGATGGTTATGTCATTGGAACATACGAACCTGGCAATTGGTTTCGTGGACTATATGCTGAATATTATGGAGGACTCCATCGAGTTAAAATGACCCAAGATGGTGAGGCTGAACTAATGGTCGAAGAAGAAGCGACATTTTTTCGCGACTTTCGACGATTTGATTCAAATGCATATTTTTACCCTACAAAAGAAGTGAAAGACGAGCCACAAGAGCAAAATAAATAAATTCCTTCCACGGACAAAAATATTTGAAACCACCCGTTATGTACGTATAAATTTAAATTATGCAAACTGTATCCCCAGATTATTTTATGTCATATATCCACAGGAGTCTCGATAAACAGAAGTAGAATAAAATTCAATAAAAAAGTATCCACAGTAGACCAAACTCTATTTATTTTCACCTTTTATGCCAAGATGCGTCCGATGATGTGAACGTTATTTTAAATTTAGTAACTAATCCTAGAGTCGTTGATTGTTAATTAGACAAGAATTTTTTTAAACTAAACTTTTAAGTAAATTCGCTTTGATCAATTTTAATATTTAAAAAGGTCAAAATTCATCATTTTCAAATTAAACTTGGGATTGATGTATTTTCTCCAACGTTATCTCTGCCGAAGCTTCAACAATCGAATCTTCTACTGTCTCTAGAATAATTTGACTATTAAACTTGTTTTCATTTCAAATTCAGGAATTAATTTACTTAAGTATTTTCAATTCCGACTAGGTTTATACAACTACTTCCTTTGCTCATCTTCTTAATCCATTTACGAAATAATTTATTATTTTCTTTAAAGTCATTTTGCATCTTCTTATCTTCCACCTGGATTTTGTCTTTGTTTTCTGTGACTAGTACTCTTTATTTTCGGTTCTTATCCTGATAATAATTTTTTATTATAATATTGTCATCATTGATAAGACCTCCAGTATTCTATTTTATAAAGTGTACACTTGCTTTTTGTAAACAACAGCTACGCGGATTACAATACCCCACCCAGAATCACCAATTCATTCTTGCTACAACCAAACATTTCAGAAAGATTTTCAAAGGTACTAGGCAGTCTGATAAGTACCTGAAAATTCTAAGAGATGGCATTAGTATTCACTAATGTGAAACATTTTCGTCGAGCTTGATCTTTCAAATGACGCCTGTCAAAACTTCAGCCATTTATGTTTACGCATTTACAAGTTACAGCACTGAGAAGCGACTAACCTCCG
>NC_046657.1:2702801-2719312 GCF_010883055.1 Belonocnema kinseyi
GCGCCCAAAAGAGGTCACTACACCAGAAAATGTCGAAAAAATCCATGATATGATGTTGAATGATCCCAAAATGAAATTGAGAGAGGTAGCTAATGCTGTAGGAATATCATTGGAACGTGTGGGCAATATCGTGCATTCAGTTTTGGGCATGAAGAAGCTGTTCATTCATGCTTAGTTGCACAAGCAAAATTGCATGAAATCGGCTTCGAATTGGTTTCTCAGCCACCGTATTTACCAGACCTGGCCTCCAGCGAATATAACTTGTTCCCTAACCTGAAGAGATGGCTCACCGGTAAGCGTTTTTACTCAAATGAGAAGCTCATGGCTGAAACTGAGGCGTATTTTGGAGACCTTCCGATCGAGTACTTATCGGACGGTATCAAAAAGTTAGAAAATCGTTGCACTCGCTGTATCGACCTAAAAGGAGAGTATGTTGAAAAATAAAACCGACTTTGCCCAAAAAAACGTCTCCGTGTTTCATTTTTTAGGGACTTATCAGACTGCCTAGTATCCCATACTATTGCTAAAAGTTTTAGTGGAAATGAATCATACAAATTTCACAAGAAAATGTTCAGAGTTCACTAAAACTCGCCAAATACGAGGTCTGTTAAAAAAATACGCGGATTGAGGTCATGAAAAAAATGTACTTTATTTGGAAGTTACACGTCTGGGTCTCCTTCAAAATACTCACCTCCCCAACGCACACACATATCCCAACGGTGTTTCCACTTGTTGAAACAGCCCTGGTATGCTTCTTTTGTGATGGCTTTCAGCTCCTTCGTCGCATTTGCCTTGATCTCCGAAATTGTCTCAAATCTTCTTCCTTTGAGGCGTTTTTTTAGTTTTGGGAACAAGAAAAAGTCACAAGGGGCAAGGTCAGGTGAGTATGGGGGGTGGGGAAGAACAGTAAACGAGTGTTTGGCCAAAAACTAACGAGTTCTGAGTGCTGAATGAGCATAAATTTCGCAGTGACGCGGTGCATCTTTAATTTTTCGGTCAAAATCTCTTAACAAGATCCAACTAATGTCCCACACTCTTCGGCGAGCTCCCTAATAGTCATACGTCGATTTTCGCGCACCAGGGTGTTGATTTTGTTAACGTGTGGGTCGTCAGTTGACGTTGAAGGACGCCCAGGCCGCTCATCATCGTCAATCGACTGTCGGCCACTCTTGAAACGTTCACGCCACTTGAAACATGCAGTGCGCTTCATGGCAACATCACCGTAGGCCGTGTTGAGTATGGTAAATGTTTCAGTTGCAGATTTCCCGAGTTTCACACAAAATTTCAAAGCAATTCGTTGCTCTTTCAGGCTGTCCATTTAACAATACGACAAACAAAAAAAAACACTCTTTACTTAAAACCATGTAGCTTATCAACAAATGAAGATATCTGCGACTGGAATACCGCGTTTTAAACAGCTGGTCTGTACGAACTTAGCGACACCAAGCGGATTCTCCTGAAACCAATTCGAGCCTCGAAATTCAAACAGTCCGCGTACTTTTTTAACAGACCTCCTGCTGTAAGTAAATAAAATATTTTTTTCATTAAAATTTTTATATTTTGATTATTCGTGTCCCAAATTGAAAAAAATATTTTCAATAGTAATATCAATTTAAATTACCGAACTTGTCAATACAAACGTTTCTTGAAAATGCGCATTTGGCAGGCCTGTCCTCTGATGACAATATACCCGCAGAGTGCCTCTCAGACATTGACAACAGTACCATCTGATACCCAGCTATTGGATATCTCAAATTTATTTGAGGACTATTAATGACAAAGTGCAGTGAATATCAATTCATTGTTATCAAAAATGTTGTACTATGGTTTAAAGATCAGATTACTAACATGTACATATAGTCACAAGAAGAAATATCTATTAGAAAGTTACCTATAAAACGTTACTACATACAAAGTATAATGTGCACTATATTACGGAATTTAATATCGAATTATTCTATTTGAAATCATAAAGGGCAAGTATGTGTTTCCAAAAATTAAATCATACAAGCCCTAGCGCTTATTGCAACTCCCTTGAAACGTAAACACCTCGTCTATTGCAACTCGAGAGGGGAACCCACCACTCAACATATCCGGAGGTGGTCTGACAATACATTCCCGTTTCCGCGCTCTTATTGGCTATCCGGAACATAATAACATCAGTGGTGGGAGGTGGGAAAGTTGTGATAGACGAGTATCTTGGATTGCAATAAATAAGGCTTGAAATAAACGAGGTTTGACTACACTATTGGAAATATTTTTTCATCGCGGGACACGAATAATTAAAATATAAAAATCTATTAATCCTTTCCACTATAATTGTGTATTTGATGCTAGTATGAATGTATTATTTGGTGGCGTTTTTGTACATTCGTTTCTTTCGAGGGTTAGTTTTTAGAGATTTCACATTTTTTTGGACTTTGTGACTGTGATGTAAATTATTTTGTTATAGTAAATTTTTTGTTGCATGCCTTGATCAATTGCAATCTTATAATCGTTTGTTGCATCCTTGGTCATAATGAAATTAAATTTTTCTCCTTTTGTATTGCTTATAATGTAGTAATGGAATTTAAACTTACTTGTATTTTCGTTACATGATCAAAATGCATGCTCGTACACGGAGTAATTGGTTACTGTTCGGTAAAACGTCTTTATAAATTTAAAGAATATTTTGTGCAATGATAGTCATGTCAGCACCACCTTTGAGGTAGATTATTATATCCATTTTTTCAGCGGTGTCCCCACGAGGTTTAAGAAAAAAAAGTATTGTGTCGAAAGTTCAAATAGTTTGTTGAAAGTTATTGATTTTCTTTCGAATTAAAATATTTACTCGAAAAATCATTTCCTTTTTTGTTAAGAATTAAGTAATTCAAATGGAAATTAAAGTATACATTTTTTAAGGGAAGTATACTAGTAGTATACTATACAGCACAGTACAGTTCATATTTCGCTACCGTCTTGATTTTAATCTTGCGGCTCTGAGTTGGGAGTTTGGGAAAAAATCCGCCAGGGCGCGACGTGCCACCTCTCTCGCAACAGAAATGAGGCGTTCAGTGTTTTAGAGAGTAGTCGACACGTTGAACATGGGCACGGCACTCTATCCTACATTTTGTCGTACTAATCGGGTTGACGTGGCAGGGAAACAGTAAGCTTTCTGGGGACTTAACGAGAGACGCAGTAGTAGAAACCATCTACTGCGCATGTACGAAACTTGGCTTACTTGAGAAGACAAATTAGGGTTCTGAATCTTTTGGTAGCAGGAATCGGTAAGTTTACTTCACGTTTAGTTTCCGGGGACTTCTCGAGGGTGCGCTGGTCCGGGATTTAGTGAGGGCGCAGTCCCGTGGAGGTAGATTAGTAGAATAGTGGAACAGTTTTTTACCAATAGGGTACCAGCACAAGTTCTAGCAGCCATCTCATTGGTTAAAACTGTTCCACTATTCTATTAATCTAACTCCATGGGACTGCGCCCTGACCCCTCTAAAATACGTTCAGTGCCGTACCCATGACCATGATCAAGATGGCGGTTCGTTCAAGGAGAGGATCTTCCATGTCTACGATCGAGCTAAACTTGCTTTTTTATTATTATTCCACAAATTTTGTGGAATTTTATCTACATAAATTCCTAAAATATTTAGCGTAGTATATATACTCCCTATAAAATCTTGGGGTGAATTGAAAACTTTTTGGATGATATTCCAAAAATTTTAGGGAGATTTCCCTAAATAAAGAGTATCTATTTTTAAAAAGTTTTTTTAAAAAGATTCTTCCCTATTTGAAGTTCAGGCAATTTCCCAAAATTTTAGGTATTGTTACACAATAATATAGGGAAATTTCCCCAGAACACCTTGGGGAAAATTCCTCACTTTTTGGTTAATATTCCACAAGCTTGTTGGGCGAATTTTCCCTACTGAACTTTGGAAAAAATTCCCCAAAGTGTGTGGAAATTAGCGTCAACACAATTTTGGGGAAAATAACCCAAGAAAATTCTTATAGTGAAGAATTCGACGACCACATATGGACAACCACCATAAAATGTAAATGTAAATAAAGAAAAAAATATAAAAATAAAAAAGGGGAAAGAAAATTAAGATTATCTCTCGATATTATTTACAAATTTTTTCTATTTTTATTTAATGATAATAAAAAAGACAAAAGAAATAAGAAACGAGAATGAACGGGATTCGGTTGGTTACCTTTTCATTTATATTTCCTCTTTTTTTATTTTTCTGTCCAAAATTAAATTGGGAACATTTTATTTTGGTTTTCTAAATTTGGTCGTTGAATTTTTTTTTCGTTTTTAGAAATTCTATACAATAACTTGATTATTGCACGTTAAATAAGATTTTAAATTGGATTTCAGCCTAATTTTAATTTCTTAAATTTAAAAAATCAGTTTGTTTATACTTATCTGGGATCGTCCACAAATTACGTAAGACGTTTTTCTTTTGTTTGAATAAAGACGAGCATAAAATTGCTGTGAAGTTGAGAAGGACACAACGATATAAACAAAAGAAAAACATCTTACGTAATATGTGGACGATCCCTCTTATAGAAAAAATATCTTTAGCTATAAAAACTGCCATTGTTTTGATAATGTGTATTATTATCACTACTCAGCAGTGTTTAAATAATTTTGACGCATTTCTCTAAATATATTCTTATTTATTCCTTAGTGTCGTAAATTACAAAAACCCCTGAAACTTTAAATTAAAATTTAGGAAAATGTAGATATCTACAAGATTAAATAATCACAAAATAATGGATAGATTTTAAATATTTTTTTGAACCACAAATGGAATCGTTTAATTTTTAATTAAAAAAATTATCTTTTAACAAACAAAAATTAATTTTTAGCCAATTGAATTAAGAAAAAGACGAATTCTCAAGAAAAAATATAAAAGTCAATACATTAACCAAAAATGATTCAAATTTTTAATAAAAAACGATTTATTTAACCAAACAGGATAAATTGGTAACAAATTAGTGAAAATTTTCATCCAAAAGATGAATTTTCCATCAACAAACAAAACGAATTTTCAACAAAAAATTAATAGTTAAAGTGAATTTTGGACTAAAATGATGAATCTTCATCTAAAAAAATTTAATTTTTAACCAAATAAATGAATTTCCATCTAAAAAGATAAATTTGTTACAAAAAAATTAAATGGCTAAATTTTCAGTGAGTAAAATAAATTTTCAATTCAAAAAGGAACGATTTTTCAACAAATTAGTACTCTCATTAAGAGTACTCTTTTATCAAAAGAAGACGGATTTTCAACAAATACTTGGATTTTCTCCTATAACATTAATTTTTAACTAAAAATAGAATATTGTAAATTTCAGTTAAAGAAATTGAATTAAATGAAAGTAAATTTGCAAAGAAATAGTATGATTTTCAATTAAGAAAATTAACTTTCTTTCGAAAAAATTTACTTTGCGACAAAAAATCGAACAGTCACATTTTTCGTTACAAAAATTAATTCTAAATTAGAAGAAAACTAATATTTTTAAGCAAAAAGATGAAATGGTCGAAAACGCTGCATATAAAAAAAAATCTGTAAAATCTTCTTATATTACTTTTGGTTAAAAAATTATATTTTTCGTGAAACTTTTTTTGAGAAAATTTCGATTATAGTATTTTTTCCTTAAAACTGGAGATTTTTTAGTTGAAAATTCAATTATTTGAATAATTTGTATATTCGTATATAATTTGTCTTTCTACAATTTGTATAATTTTATTTGTATTGTATTCATAATGAATGCCAAACAAATATTTATGTGTGTACTAATACCTTGCATTAAAAGTTACTTCTGCAAAACTTAAAATTCTTATAGAACTGCCCACTTGCCGCATTTTTTTACACAAGACATTCTAATTCCAAAGATACGAGCTCCAACTATACAAGCGCTCCCCAGATACGATTGTCTCGACTCCAAAGGCGAAAGCGGAATTTTTCCCACTCCCCCTTGTCCTATGTGAGAGTCAGGCGCGCACAAGTGCGCGCTGCCGTCAATCCGATGTCCGCCTGCGCGTAGTAGACTTGAGCACACAGGAATGGGAGCCCCTTTTATGGTCGTATCTTTGGAGTTCTTGATTCCAGAAATTCTCGTATCTTTAGAGTTCGTGTGTACAAAAGCACAAAAATAGGTTGTATAACATACTTTGCAATAAATGGAAACTAATAATTATTTTGTCTCACCCTGAAAGTGAATGCAGTTAAAGATATCCTTTCTTCACGAATATAAACTGACCTGGAACATAAAAAGATTAAAAGTTAAAAAACGTTTCGAAACTTTAAACTAAAAATAGAAGACAATGCTAGTGTGCAAAAAAATAGCAATAGTCTTATTTACAAAAAGTGAATTGTCTAATTAATCTAATATTTGAAAATCAGGTTAGGCACTTATGATATTAGATTATTCTGTGTTTGGGGCCGATTTCACAAACAACGGTTGAATAGGCGATTGACTAATGATTATCATGATTATGCACCGATTTTAGACTTTCTTGTTAAGAATTCACGTCTAAAATTTTCTGGAAATAGGAAAAGTAAATTTTTTTTTGTTTATTTATATTCAATAGTAATGCCTTCACCGAAGAAAATGTCGATTTTTTTCATTTCATTTTTTATCTTCTAGACAGAAATTTTTTTATACTTCTCATTCCTTGGATTTAATGCAAAAGTGTATAGGAAAGACAAAGAAATTGCTAACTTTCATAGTTAATTGTTATAAACAAATTGTAATAACAAATAATCGACATTAGATGTTATTCACTTTAATTGTATTTCTGCTCTGAAATTACTTGCTTTCAACCACAGTGAGCACAAAATTTGGCGACGTCTTTACGACATCGTTACGCCATCTTTACGACAATTTTACGACATCCTATGTCAATTCGTTAAGGTGTCTTTACGAGATCGTAAATAAGTCGTATGGTCTGACGATGTCTTTACGATATCGCAAAGACACTGAAACGACATGGGCATAGGATGTCGCAAAGATGTCGTAACGATGTCGTAAAGACGTCGCCAAATTTTGTGCCCCCTGGGTCGTTTTGATGATACGTGGTGATTAAAATTTAAAATTCAATGTTTTTTGTTTATTTTTTAAATGAATTATATAAAAAAATGACATTTTGGGCGTGTTTTGGCGAAAAGAAACCGTTTTTTCTTCCGAACTTGTTATATATAAAATATAGTATTAGTCATTATTTATATAATTTTAACAAGATCAGAAGAGAAAATTAAATCTTTTTGCTTAGAAAGCCCAGAATGTGTATTTTTCCATCTAATTTGTTTATAAAATAAATAAATATTGATAAGCTGCAAAATTTTTTTAGGAAACATCATTGGCAATATGATTTCAACAATGTCAAAAAAATTACTTCTTTTAGCTTAAGAACGTCTAAAATATGCATTTCTTTACCAAATAAAAAAATATTGATTAGTGGCAAAAACTTCTTCAGAAAACTTAATTGGCAATATAAATTTAGCAAGGTCAGAAAAAAAAGGATTTCTTTTCGTTTATAAGATAAAGAAATATTGATGGGCGGCTAACAAGTTTTTAGAAACGTTATTGGAAATATCATTTTAACAATTAGAGAAGATAAAACCGTTTATTTTCTCTAAAAATCGACCTAAATGTGCATTTGCTTTTAAAATAAAAAAATATTGATAGTCTGCAATTTTTGTCAGAAAAAACATAATTCATTATATAATTTCAGCAATGTCAGAAGAGAACATTCTTTCTTTTCACTTAGCAACGCCCAAAATGTGCAATTGTTTATATAATTTGTTTATAAAATAAAAATATATTAATGAGTGGAAAAAACTTCTTCAGAAAACTTTATTAGCAAAAAAAAATGCATCTTTTTCATTATTTATAACATTTAGTCATTCAGATAGATGTTAAGAGAGAATACTTTTTTATGTTTCATGCAAAATTTGTGTTTGTTTATAAACTTTTGAAGAAAATTACTAATTTCACTCGTTTCAATATTTCTTGACAAATAAAGTTTAATAAAACGATGTGATGATGTAGCATTTTTAATTTCATTAAAATGATGAAGTCATATTAAGAAATTGTTGACGAGACATATTCTTTTTTCCTTTTTAAAAATATTGGCTTCTAATTGTTTTAAGAAAATTAGGAAAATATGTCCTAATCTTCGTAACCCATTTCCAAAATATTTTTAATGTGAATCAATATGTGGTTCCATTTAGTTATTTGGTTGTGAATCAATATTTTTGTTGAAGATGAAAATTATCGGGTTTAAATTGAACTGTCTTGTAGAAAATTCCACTTTTTGTCTTATAAATTCAACTTTTCTAAATAAAATGTTCAGTTTTCTGTGAAACTAATCTTTTCATTTGAAAGATTAACTGCTTCATCAAAATGTATCCTTCTTGCTTAAAAATGTAATTACGAATGTATACCTTAATTAACAAATTCAATTAAAATGCAAAAAACAATCTTGCGATTTTACGATCCAGAAATTTGGGCTAAAACCCAAAAAGGAGAAGTTTTTCGAAAACAGGGGAAAAATTATTTATTAAGTTAATGCATTAGAGTATGTTACTGTTTTTATTTAAAACACAAATTTATGTATCAATTTTCTAAGAGTCATGATGAGTTTTACTTTATGAGTTCACACCTAAAACAATAAAGATATTGATCTTTTCTTACTTTAAACATAAATTGTTTTGGGTTTGCTATGATGAAAGGTTATTTAGGTGAACAAATTTTGCTGCTAAAATGTTATGATATGCATATTTTGAAAGAAGTTACCAAGTCCTAGATTTTCATGTTTCATGTTTGTTCCATATAGAACATGATTTTTCGAAAAAAGCAGTGACGTGTAAATAATGAAAAGTGGAATGTAAACTTCTGTACAAAATTTACCACCAGTTTATATACTGGAAGCTTCCGCATATTCATCAGTTTCAATGTTAAAAAAATCCTTAATTGTTAAGTTGATTCTGCAGTTTAAAAAAATGAGGAATCATTACCCTCAGATTGCCAGCTTGTTCATCTTTCTGAATTCTATTGGTAATTATATATTTTAAAGATTTGTCTGCACAATATCATAGGTTTATTACAGAATTAAATTTCATCTGTTTCTATTCCTTATTGCAGAGTTCAGTTTCCAGATGAATAATCGTGACCCATTTCCTACTCACCACAAATATCTCTATGATGATAAAGAGGAAATTACGACTTTTATTGGAGAGTCTTCTGATAGCGTAAACATTTTATTTGTCGCAAATCCTAAAATTTTCACAAATCCTGCTCTTTTTCCTCATCTTAATACCGGAATTCTACCTGCTGTTCAATTTTCTCCTATCAAACCCCGTGAAAAGAATTTGTTACATAAGGATTCTTATCAATTCGCCGTAATACCTTTTAACGTACGCGGTAGAAAGACTGATTTGAGATATGATTTCGTTGTTCTGAAATTCATCTTTTATCAAGTGACAAATGATAGAAAAGGTTTCCAAGAACTGCCATCAACCTATGAAATTCGTGTATTAAAAACTTCCGATGGTTACACTCATGGAACATTCGAACCTAATAGTATCTTCAAAGGACTATATTCTCCATTTAACGGAGGGCTCCATCGAGTTAAAATTAGACCACAAGATGACATGGCTGAACTAATGGTCAAAGAAGA
This sequence comes from Belonocnema kinseyi, assembly GCF_010883055.1. Classification (NCBI taxonomy): domain Eukaryota; kingdom Metazoa; phylum Arthropoda; class Insecta; order Hymenoptera; family Cynipidae; genus Belonocnema; species Belonocnema kinseyi. The sequence continues at coordinate 2,712,478 of NC_046657.1, forward strand.
AGCGACATATTTTCATGACTTTCGAGTATTTGATAACACTCCATATTACCTAACTACAGAAGTGAAACAAGAGCATCAGAAGTAAATTCCCTCCACAGACAAAAATATTTAAAACCACTTGTTGTGTACGTATACATTTTAATATGGCAACCGTATCCTTAGATTCTTTACTGTAATACACCCACATCATAGGCGATAGACAGAAGTAGAATAGAATTCAATAAAAAAGTATCCACAGTAGCCCAATATCTATTAATTTTCACCTCTTATGTTAAGATGCATGCGATTATGTGAACATCATTTTAAATTTAGTACCTGAGTCTAGAAACGTAAATTTGGACCTTCAAATTTCTTTTTATTTCAAATTTAATTAAGTATTCGTAATTCCAACTAAGTTTGTACAACTACTTCCTTCTCTTATCTTCTAAACCTATTCCCGAAATACACTAAACTCTCGCTTTCAGTCACCCCGTTCTCAGATTTCTTAGAATTGCTGGCTCCCACAGTTTCTCAAGGGAGCAGGATTAGAGCGGCTGCGACATTATATATATAGATATATATTCCAATTGGAAACGAACCAGGCAGCCCTCACTATTTACATTTCGATCCCTCCGAAATCAGTCCAAGGTTATTTGAAGGCGACCCCCGAAACCTGACTGAAATCGAGAGTTCGGTGTAATTGCTTATTTCCTTCAAAGTCACTTTGCATTTTCTTATCTTTCACCTGGATTTTGTCTCTGTTTTCTTTGACTAGTACTCTGCATTTTCGGTGCTTGCCCTTATAATCAGTTTTTTGTATAATATCGTCATTATGGCTAAGACTTTTAGTATTCTATTTTCCCGTAGTATAGTTTTCGTTCTGGAATTGAGAAGATAGAAAGAGAAAAAGAAAGTCAATTTGCATCTCTAAGATATCTTTCTCTTTTCATATTTAAGGAGTTAAAAATGTCAGATTTTCAACTTGAACTGAAAAAGTTGTGCCTGGTTACTTTAGGTTATCACAGTTTATTCTCGTTTTAGTTTACACGGTATGCATACAGGAAAAATAGCTTACTTTCTAATATGAAAAAACTAAAGCCTTGGCGGAGATTCATTGCAGAGAGAAATAGAGAGTCACAATGCATTAGAAATATCAGTTGATAGAAACATGGCGCCCCCTACTCGCCCGTATACCCGTGATGGTCATTTGGACTGCACCACCGACAATGACCGACACGAGGTAAATGAAAGTGGCCCTCAACCCTTAACATGTGTGCGTCGCGTGGCCATCGTAGTTATATTATATCGCACGCACACAACCTAATATCGGCTTTGACTCAGGCAGATTTAAAATTGAGATTGTTGGAATTTTACTGTTCGATCCCGAAGCAAGCAATTTTTGACAGATACAACCTGACAGATAAATGGGTCAATTTTGTGTGTTTTTAACTGTCCAGTGTTTCACATTAAAATCCGTTCGTAGATTTTGTATATTTGTGCTATAATTATTATCCATAGCTGGTTCAATTTAATGCCATATTAAGCAAATCTGCAAATACCTCAAGAAATTGTAGGTTATTTTTCTAAGTTTACCTTTCAGCTCCACTCTCCTTATCATTGTTTTCAGGTTCTTTTTTTTCAGAATTATCACACCAGGTGCGATCGAGAAATCGTTGGATTGTCAACATTAACCCCTAAATATTTGACTGAAAAAAAGAAAGTCAACCACAGATTTTAAGTGACAAAAAATTAAAGAAATGTACAACTTCAAGTCGGGTGGTCACTGACAGGGAAAACCATGAACTATAGCCCAGATTTTTGAACACCAAGAAGTACCTTAGAGTTTAGATGAAAACCTGGAATTTTCCAGATTAGTTTTTTACTTTTTTTGATTTTATCTACATTTTACTAAAAAGTCATCTTTTTTTGGGTAGCAAAATCAACTATATTGATGAACACTCACCTATTTCGAACAGCTAGTTCGATCTTTTAAATCTTTTAGGTTTTAAATTAGAAACAGTTAAAATCATTCAAAACACACGAATTTTCAACGAAATACTTAAATTCTCAACTAAGAAAAAGTAATTTGAAAAACAAACAGTTCAATATTCAGTTAAAAAAATTAATGAAAAAAAGAAGATTTTTCAACAAAAGAAATTAATTTTGAACTAATTTTAAGATTACGAATCTTTTACAAATAAAATGAATTTTAAAGAAATTAGTTCAACTTTCAACCAACAAGTTGAATTTTCAACAAAATACTTGAATTCTCAACTAAAACAAATTAGTTTTCAACCAAACAGTTGAAGAAAGTAGTTTAACTTTCAACCAAAGAGTGGAATTTTCAATTAAAGAATATCAATTTTTTACAAAAAACGCCATGGTTGATATTTCAGCCAAAGAAGATTTTAAATTATAATTTAATACAGAATTAATTTTTAACCAAAATAAGATTTTTTAATAAAATAGTTCAATTTTTAACAAGCGATGAATTTTCAACTAAGATTAAGAATCTTCAACCGAAACAATGAATTTTGAAGAAAGTAGTTCAACCTTCAACCAACAAGTTGAATTTACACTCTAAGAAGATGATTTTTTAACGAAAAATCTAATATTTGATATTACAAACAAAAAAAGATTTTGTTTTAATTTAGAAACAGTTGAATTCATTCAAAAAATACGAATTTTCAACGATATTCTTGAATTCTCAACTTAGAAAAATTAATTTTAAAACAAACAGTTAAATACTCAGTTAAAAAACTGATTAAAAAAATTTTTTTTACTGAAATAAATAAATTTTTAACTAAAAGTAAGATTATGAATTTTTAACCGACAAACTGAATTTTAAAGAAAGTAGTCCAACTTTCAACAGAGTTGAATTTTTTACCTAAAAGGTTGAATTTTCAATGAAATACTTAAATTCCCAACTAAAGCAAATTATTTTTCAACCAAAAAATTCGATTTTTAACCAAATAGTTAAATTTTAGTTAAAAAATTGAGCTTTAACCCAGAATATAAATTTTCAACAAAAATTATGAACCTTCAATAAAAAATAAATGATGAAGAAACAGTTAAGTTTACATAAAGTATACGAATTTTCAACAAATACTAGAATCCTAACTAAAAAAAATTAATTTTCAACTTAACAGTTTAATTTTCTACCAAATAGTTAAATTTCCAGTTTAAAAAATTAATTTTAACCAAAAAAATATTTCCACAAAGAAGTATCCTTTTCAACCAAAAAGTTCAAATTTTAACTCTTTCGTTTAAAAATTCAACTATTTTGTTGAACATTATTCCAATTTCGACAGAAACTTTCATCGGTTAAATCAAAAACTCGGTTTAAATTTGAAAATTTGTACTAATAAATTTCGCAAATAGAGTTAATCTCTTTCGTTTAAAAATTCAACTATTTTCTTGAACATTATTCCATTTTCGACAGAAGGCAATTTTGTACTTATAGGGTGTGAGACTAATCGACTTTTATGAAGATTAATCGACGTAAAATTAAACTAATGAAAGTGTCTAAATGCATATAAAATTGACAGTATGATGATAAGTGGCATTGTTGCGATAAAACTGGCTCCACTTCTGCAAACTAGGTTTTCGTAAGATATCTTGAATCGGATCTGATTTGGGAATCTACACAAGTTCATGTCTGAAAAGAAGAAAATTTAATGTTTTTTTTGTAGGTAAATGAATCCTAATTCTGTTTAGGGGCCGTGCATACATTAAGTTATCCTTTTTGGTTGAAAATACAATTGTTTTCTTGAAAATTCGTTTTTTGACTTGAAAATTCTTTTTTTTCGTAGAAATTCCATCTTTCTTGTTTAAAATTGGAAATATTTGAATAAAACTTCATCCTTATGTTAAAAAAATATCTCTTTCGGTTTCAAATGAACTTTTATGTTGAAAATTCACAATTTCGGGTTTGAAAATTTGTATTTTCGCCTTAAAAATGCAGTAAATTTCAGTATTTTGTTAAAAATTTGAGTTTTTGGTAGAAAATTAATACTCTGGGCTGAAAATTTAACTTTTTAATTGAAAAATGCATGAGATTTATAAAGACGATGTATTTTTTGTTAGAAAATTGCATTGTTTTTATAAAAATGCAACTTTTTGACGGAAAATTAGTCTTTTTTAGTTGAGGATTCAAATATTTTATTAAAAATTTCATTTTTTTTTAGAAATTCCACTGTTTTTGATTTAAAATTAAATATTTTTTGGTTGAAATATGAATTATTAAACTATCTGTTAAAAATTAATTCATTTAGATTATAACTTCAACTTATTGGTTGAAAAGTAAACTATTTTCTTTAAAATTAATTGTTTTGGTTAAAGTTTCATAATCTTAGGTTAAAATTCATCTCTTTTGTTTCAAATAAAACTACTTTGCTAAAAATTAGTTTTTTTTGTTTAACGTTTATTTTTTCATTGATAATTTAACTATTTGGTTGAAAATGCAACGGTTTTTGATTTGAAGTTAAATATTTGGTTAAAATTTGAACTACTTTATTCAAAATTCATATATTTTTGTTTGTTAAAGATTCATAATTTTAGTTGAAAATACGTCTTTCTGGTTGAAAACGATACTTCTTTGTGGAAATATTTTTTTGGTTAAAATTAATTTTTTGAACTGGAAATTTAACTATTTGGCAAAAAATTAAACTGTTAAATTGAAAATTAATTTTTTTAGTTCAGGATTCTAGTATTTTGTTGAAAATTCGTATACTTCATATACATTTAACTGTTTCTTCATCATTTATTTTTTATTAAAGGTTCATAATCTTTGTTGAAAACTTATATTCTGGGTTAAAACTTAATTTTTTAACTGAAAATTTAACTATTTGGTTAAAAATCGAATTGTTTGGTGGACAAAAAATTTGTTTTAGTTGAGAATTTAAGTATTTTAATTGGAAATTCAACGTTTTAGGTAGAAAATTCAACTCTGTTGAAAGTTGGACTACTTTCTTTAAAATTCAGTTTGTTGGTTAAAGATTCATAATCTTACTTTTAGTTAAAAATTTATTTCATTTTAGTAAAAGAAATTTTTTTCAATTGGTTTTTTAACTGAATATTTAACTGTTTGTTTTAAAATTAATTTTTCTAAGTTGAGAATTCAAGAATATCGTTGAAAATTCGTATTTTTTGAATGAATTTAGCTGTTTCTAATTTAAAACAAAATCTTTTTTGTTTGTAACATCAAATATTAGATTTTTCGTTAAAAAATCATCTTCTTAGATTGTAAATTCAACTTCTTGGTTGAAAGTTGAACTACTTTCTTCAAAATTCATTGTTTCGGTTGAAGATTCTTAATCTTAGTTGAAAATTCATCGTTTGTTAAAAATTGAACTATTTTATTAAAAAATCTTATTTTGTTTAAAAATTAATTTTTTATTAAATGACAACTTAAAATCTTTTTTTGCTGAAATATCAACTATTGCGGTTTTTGTAAAAAATTGATATTCTTTTATTGAAAATCCCACTCTTTGGTTGAAAGTTAAACTACTTTCTTCATAATTCATCTCTTTTGTTGAAAATTTATATTCTGGGTTAAAATTCAATTTTTTAAAGGAAAATTGAACTGTTTGGTTAAAAATTAAACTGTTTGGTTGAAAACTAATTTCTTTTAGTTCAGAATTCAAGTATTTTGTTGAAAATTCAACTTGTTGGTTGAAAGTTGAACTAATTTCTTTAAAATTCATTTTATTTGTAAAACATTCGTAATCTTACAATTAGTTCATAATTAATTTCTTTTGTTGAAAAATCTTTTTTTTTTCATTAATTTTTTTAGCTGAATATTCAACTGTTTCTTTTTCAAATTAATTTTTCTTAGTTGAGAATTTAAGTATTTCGTTGAAAATTCGTATTTTTTAATGATTTTAACTGTTTCTAATTTAAAACCTAAAAGATCTAAAAGATCGAACTAGCTGTTCGAAATAGGTGAGTGTTCATCAATAATAGTTGATTTTGCTACCCAAGAAAAGATGACTTTTTAGGAAAATGTAGATAAAATCAACAAAAGTAAAAAACTAATCTGGAAAATTCCAGGTTTTCCTCTAAACTTTAAGGTACTTCTTGGTGTTGAAAATCTGGGCTATAGTTCCTGGTTTTCCCAGTCAGTGACCCCCCGACTTGAAGTTGTACATTTCTTAAATTTTTTGTCACTTAAAATATGTGGCTGACTTTCTTTTTTTAAGTGAAATATTTAGGGGTTAATGTCGATAATCCAACAATTTTTCGATCGCACTTGGTGTGATAATTCTGAAAAAAAGAACCTGAAAACAATGATGAGGAGAGTGGAGCTGAAAGGTAAACTTAGACACATAACCTACAATTTCTTGAGGTATTTGCAGATTTGCTTAATATGGCATTAAATTGAACCAGCTATGGATAATAATTATAGCACAAATATATAAAATGTACAAACGGATTTTAAGGTAAAACACTGGACAGTTAAAAATACACGAAATTGACTCATTTATCTGTCAGATTGTATCTGTCATAAAATTGCTTGCTTCGGGATCGAACAGTAAAATACCAACAATCTCAATTCTAAATCTGCCTGAGTTAAAGCCGATATCAGGTTGTGTGCGTGCGATATACGTACGATGACCACGCGACGCACACATGTTAAGCGTTGAGGGCCACTTTCATTTACCTCATGTCGGTCATTGTCGGTGGTGCAGTTTCTTTGCACACCGACCGAGTCCCGAAATCACTCGTGTATTTAAAACCGATATATATATATATACCTTACATTATTGCCACTATCTCTAGCACTGCGCCATTCCGACGGATACTTGTGCGGCAAACCTGCAGATCGAAAGTACAAGGTCACTCATGTATTTTACAT
>NC_046657.1:2719412-2720753 GCF_010883055.1 Belonocnema kinseyi
CGCAATTGCTGAGAAATTGTTTAATAAATAGTCGTATTTCACACTGGATTGGGCCTAAAATGTTCAACTTTATACGCTATTTTCAACAGTTTTATATCAAATTTACATTAAATGTATTTCTTGAAGTCGGCCTGGAATCACTTATTCAGATATTGCAAACAACAATTTTATTTATCTGATCATTTTAATATGCATCCCAGCACAAACCAATTTGTAACCAATTTATAGCTTTTCTTTAGTTGAAAATCTTCTGTCTGATTTTTTCTTTTTGAAGGTTGTACCGTTTTTCCGAAAAAGTCATTTATTTTTTTGTTACTAATGCGGCAGGATTTAATAAGGAGGAATCTGTTTGGGATACCCACTCGTCACATGACCTTAAGCAATTATTTATTGTCTGTTTTTGAAATTTTTACAAATGGAGCCTGATATGAACTTTCTTTTCAAAATAGTATCCTACGCCTACCTTTTTTCGATTAATTACACTGTAAAAAAATATTTGTGTAAAATTACAAAGTTTCGGAAAATTACATATTGTATCATTGTAAACATCACACACTTCACTGTGTGATTTTACAGAAGTATGTGAAATTACTTTGCTACTCCTCAAAATCATTAAATATTAGGTTTAATTAAAAAAATCCTATTTTAAAACTTTTTTGGGAAATTAATTATATAAACAAATTATATATGTTTAAACAATTAAAAAGTGGTTGGTTTATTCTTTTCATACACTATACAGCGAAAAAAATAATTGTATGTCTTCTATTTTATTTAATTTGTTTAGTTACCGGAAAAAAAACGTGAGCAAATAAAGATTGTTTATACAAATAGAAATTTATAAAAATTTAAATGATAAGTATCAAAATTATGTCATTATGCAACAATGAAGAAATACTGCATTTCAATCACAAAATACGATTTTTCAACATTTGTAGGCATAAATAAATGTTTTCATAATTTACATTTGTTTAAACAACTTAAAATTGTTTAAGAAGTCATGGTCAATATTCGAATTGTCCATTAGTAATTATTTGTTTAAAAAGGACGACGAAAATTGCTAAAGAGTAACAATAATACATACTCATCTCCAATCCCTAGAAATTCTGACACGTTCACATGAAGTCCTGGAACATGAGTTCAATTTTTTGAAAATTCAATATTTCACCATGTTCATTAAATAGGATTTTTATGTGCCCGGCGCACAGTGGGGTGAAATCGGAAAACGAGGTTCAAAATGAAATTTAGAACGCAATTATGCACCGATTTTAGAATTTTTTTTTTGAAAAATTCAGAACTAAATTTTTCAGAAAATGGTGAGAGTAGATTTTCTATTTTTTTGTT
>NC_046657.1:2720853-2747395 GCF_010883055.1 Belonocnema kinseyi
CAACAATTTGTATTTTAAAATAGCATAATAGTGTCTCCGAGTATAGAACTGCATTAAAAATGCACCACGAAGAATTTGTAATGCCTACGTCAATGACCCACGCTGCGTCTGGGAAACTTGACATTTGTCACGGTAATAAGGATCGAACGTATCTCGACGACAAAACATAAACTTTAACAATAATAAATAATGGGTATTTTAAAGCAAAGCGATTTTGTTGTTTAATTTTTATAATCATATTCATCTTTATTACAACTTTCTACGATAATCAGAAGCTGACAACGTGACACTGATTATGATTATTTATAGCAGAATAAGTTATTGTTTTAATTGAAAGTGGCTGACGCCAATTCATTGCACAAGACTTACTTTATTCGTGAACTAATTTTGAGCACACCTTCTTTTAAATTACTAAAGATACAGCAGGTGATTGAAAAAATCGGAAAAAGAAGGAAAAATGCGAATAACTTGGTAAATATTAACACTTTGAACAAATACTTCTTATTCATCTTGGAGTATACCTGTAATAGAGTACCTTTTGTCTCTTAATAATTTTCGAAAAAATCACTTGTCAATAAAAAGGGCTTTTTGTTGTTATGGTTTTCCTTTAATCGATGTTTTCTCCAAATATATCAATTTTATCAAAAAATTATATACCAATGAAAATATGCATCTCCGGGAGTGGTCCAACTTTTGTTTCAAACTTTTTCCTGTAAAATCAATTTCAAGAAATTTCACCTGAGTGTCCGGCGACTTCGAAGCCGCCTGGCAACACTTTTGCATCCTGATAAGTGCCTGGCAATGCGCAGGTGCTATTTCTAATGTCAGCCCCTTCATGCATACCAATTTTCAACCTTATCCGAGTCACGTAAGTTAACTGCCAAAAATTCGCACCTTTGACAGGTCGCCACAGGTGAACGCATCCACTCACACCTGCCAGGCACCCATTTTTACGTTCCTCATCATCAGACGAACATCTCATGTGAAAATTGGCCTATTCCGTATCACGCTCCCATTTACGTTGTCAGCCCATGGTCTATAAGAAGAGATAACTGAGAAGATTCTTTTTTACTAACGAAATTGTACCATCACAATACATTATTGTGAAATTACAACAAATGTTTTGTAATTTCACAACATCTAATAAAATCTACATAACAATACATGTATTGTAAAATTACAATACATGTGTTGTAAAATTATATTACATGTATTGTGAAATTACATTACGTTTTGGTAATAAACTTCCATTACATTTATTTTCAAATCGCAACAGAATTTTTTAACAGTGTAGATATAATATTTTGGTAAAGTTGGAAACTTATACAATATTGGGAAAAATTGTGTTTTTAACTTTTCTATAAATTAAAAGGGTAAATACATATTCTGGGATTAACGTTCAATATTATAAATATGAAAATTTTTAATCATTCATATTCAATTTACATTTTCTTCAGAAGTCAATTCATATGTAGATTTGATTAAAACAATTTTTAATTACGAAATATATTTTATAGAAATCTAAAAATTTTAATAAAATCATTATTCACAATGTTTTCGTGCAATATAGACTTTCTTAAGAAATAGAATGACAATTTAGGGAAATATGTTTATCATCTGAAAGTAAAAACAAAAGTTGGTATTTTCGCGATAACTTTTTTGAATGTCTTGATTTTTATTTTTATACCACAAAATAATATAATCTGCAGCAGAAACTCAAAGCTTGAAAACAATAAATAATTTTTATACAAAATACTGCCGAAATCAGTAACATAACCTACACGAGTACACATAACTCACGAAAAGATTACACGTGTTTTTTTAGGTTATGTTGGATATTGTGACAGCCTTTTTCATGAAAAATATCGATTATTTTCAAACTTTAAGTTTAAGATGCAGCTTATATTGTTTCACAGTATAAAAATAAAAAGATTCTAAAAGTTACTTCGAAAATACCAACTTCTGCTTTTAGGTGAAAAACACATTTCCCTAAATTTAATTTTTTTTATTCTGTTTCTAAAGGAAGTCTATATTGCGCGAAAACCTTCCATTTAATATAAAGCTTTAATATAAACTTACCTTTTGCCTCACTTTTGATTAAATTATTGTACTCCGATATTGCACAAAATAAAAAGCATACTTTCAGATGATACATATGTATAATATGGCGCTGCTTCGCAGCGGCGGATACGCTAAATTTCAATTCACAATACGTGTATTGTAATTTCACGTCACTATAACAAAATTGTAATTTTAAATTACATTTTTTATTTTGATGTATTGTAAAATCGCAAAAATTTTTAACAGTTTACCCTTCTTGAGTCTTCATTTATAACTATTTTATTTTCCAAAATAAGTCAAAGTGACTCTTTTAATGGGTGTCTTGAAGCATGCCTGTATAGAATGAATGATCTTAGAAAGAGAGAAGCGTTAAATGCGAAGCAAGATACAGCCGAAGGAGCCCGAAGCTTTGGAGTCACATGGACACAGAACGGAATGTTGAGGGGGAAAGTGGAGGGGCTGGATTTCTTGGGTCATCCGCAAGCGTCGAAATAGGCGATTTACGACTCACTATGCAGCTTAATAACAATTCCAATTTTGTAGATAGAATTTTTTTTTTCAATATGAAAGAGCGATTCCAAAACTATCGATGGCATTAAAAGAATGAAAATCGATTTTTTAACCCTGAGGTCCCTTTCTTCGTTGACGGTGAAAAATAGTCATGATTTCATCCCATATTAGAATTTGAGTAAAGGAAGCATTAGAACCAGATTGTTTAACAGATTAAACTTTTATTCATACAATAAGATTGCACTTGCTTTCCGAGTCGAAATATAGGTCCTTCATTGAATTATCTTTAAGCGCCTATTGAAAATGGAGGCTTAGTTTTTGCCTCTAATCTAACGCTCCACATTCTACCTTCATGAACATAATAAAATCATTTGACAAAAACTTAACAAAAGTAGAGCAAGACGAAGACATAGGGACATTTCCATAATATTTCAAGTTATTTTGCATAATCATTTAACAAACATTTTTTATTAAGCGTTAAAAAAAGTATCATTTATGAAATGAATGAAGACACAAAAAAATTTTTTTTTTCATTCGTCGACAAACCTTATGTTTTATGTAACTTTAAATGAAAATTTATATTTTTACATTCTCTTTAGAGAAGGTATTAAATTGGTGTAAAATTCATATGTCTGTCTGTGTGCACGATAAATGTTGAAAAAATCATTCTAATAGATTGGCATTTGGTACATTCTTTAAGTAACCAAAACTAAAGGTCAAGTTTGTTAGCCAGACATTTTGGATAAAAATTCAAAACCCATTTTCACGTTGACAAGGGGTACAATAAACATTACTTGAAGGTAAAACGTAGCGTTATTCATCGCCCTACTCGTCTAATTTCACTGTTGGCTCATTTTCTGGTTTGAATCTCAAACAAGTATTTTCAAAATTCCAAAAAAGCATACGAAAATGAGCATTTTATGCCAAATAACGCACGATATAAAAAACGACAAAAAAAGAAAAATATATATTTTTGAACGCCCTATAATATTATCATAAGAAATTTTGGAATTTTCTTGAAAAAGTGAAAATTAAAACTTTGACAGCATACAAATTAATGGAAAACCTAAAAATTACATTTTTTCGTTGAAACTATGTGAATGCCGGAAAAGACAAGTTCACGAAAATGGTACATTTAAAAAGATCCACAAATTTGTTATCAATCACGTTTTGATAGGATGCGTAGTTTTCGTTTTAATCGTAAAAAACATCATTAAAGGCATGTGACACAGCTAAATACCTATATTACCGACCTCACTTTTTCGGTTCACAGAATGTTTTTTTGAACCTAAGAACTTTTTTTGTAAATAAAATATCCAGCTGAAATTTGCTTATTTTCAATATTATTTTTATTATTTAAACTTTACACATAATATACTAAGAGGCCTTACCGTTTTTTAACTTTCAAATTATGTCCTGAACCTCAGTGACCCAGACTTTGTCAATCGAATTTTCTACCGCATCGTGTTCTACATCGCAGTTGTGGTGCTCTATCGCTTCATCTCCTAATAATTGACTAATAGACTCTCTCAAAGCGTTTGAGGTAGAGAGTTTAGTTACAATAATAGTGCCACTAAAATTCGATTAGTGGGGGAGGGGGCGATAGTTTCAAAAGAGAGTCATAGCTGGTGAATGTTTTATGCTTGAGAAGGTCAGCAAATTTCCGCAGCGTTGTGTTAAGTAGAATTCAGATAATTTTTTTAACTTGAAAAAAGTGGTCTAAAAATATTCAAAATGCGCTCGCTTTTTGAATTTCTATAAATAAAAACCTGTTTTTCGGATTCAGAGGTCTCAAAACGTGGATATTTAAAAACAAATGTTCGGCTGATGCCGTTGGAATTGATTGTTGAAATATATTTTTTTACATTTGTTATTATTAAGCTTTGTACTTAAACGTAGTTTTCTTTCGGCTCTTGCATTTCTCAAAGTTTGAGACCGATATTTTATGTATAAAAAAAGTTCGAACGTTCAAAAAATGTTGAGGTTCAGAAAAAAGATGAAATAATTTTCAGTGACGTTCCTAGGAAAATGCAGTACCTAAACGTACTTTATTGTACTCTAATACATTTCCCAAAGTTTCAGCTCGATATTTTATTTACAAAAAAAGTTCTTGGGTTCAAAAAAACATTCAGTGAACCGAAAAAGTGAGGTCCGTAATATAGGTATTTAGCTGTGTCACATGCCCTTAACAGAAAAAAAAATCTGCCCGCTGCATGGCAACATTTGTTTTTAAATACCCACGTTTCGAGACCTCTGAATCCGAAAAACAGGTTTTTATTTATAGAAATTCAAAAAGCGAGCGCATTTTGAATATTTTTTAGACCACTTTTTTCAAGTTAAAAAAATTATATGAATTCTACTTAACACAACGCTGCGGAAGTTTGCTGACCTTCTCAAACATAAAACATTCACCAGCTATGACTCTCGTTTGAAACTATCGCCCCCTCCCCCCACTAATCGAATTTTAGTGGCACTATTATTGTAACTACACTCTCCACCTCAAACGCTTTGAGAGAGTCTATTAGTCAATTATTAGGAGATGAAGCGATAAAGCACCACAACTGCGATGTAGAACACGATGCGGTAGAAAATTCGATTGACAAAGTCTGGGTCACTGAGGTTCAGGACATAATTTAAAAGTTAAAAAACGGTAAGGCCTCTTAGTATATTATGTGTAAAGTTTAAATAATAAAAATAATATTGAAAATGAGCAAATTCAGTTTATTGGAAAACGACAAAAGTTGCAATAAAATGTTCATTAGCAACATTTTTCTAGAGAATGCACATTTTTTAAAATGAGACAATGACACTACGTCTGTTTTAATAACAACGCATGTTATAAATTATAATAAGATATATTTATGGGAATTATTAACAAAAGAGAATTCACAATCACCAATATACTGTTGTCGATGTTTTGACCTTTAACTTTAAAAAGTTTGTGCACAAATTCCGAGCGCCTAGCGCAAGGTAAATCAAGAGTCGCGCGCCCTAGGCACTTTTAGTTTTGTTTTGCTGATGAATTATTAGTCCATTTCTCCTTAAAACTTTTTTTTTATTAGAGTCTTTCAAGATAAAATGAAGTTTCATCAGTCTAACTCAGTGATTGTTAAGGTAAAAAAAATTAACTTTTATAAATCGGTAGCATTACGTTTTAAAAACGAAAAAAATTCAATGATAAAGAAAAACATAAGAAGAAATAATGATCAAAGTATGTATTATAGAACATCATGAGTTTGCAGGGTGGCCGCCAATCCGGGAGAATCGGGAGAACCGGGAGAATCGGAAGAAACTTGCAGCTCGAGAAAACCGGAATAAACTCGGGAGGGAAATATTTCATTAATTTTAATCCAAAATTATGGCTTTGAATATCCTGTTCGAAAACATTTTAATCTAAAGCCTTGAAATTACAGTTTTTTCTTAAATTAATTTTTAGATTAATTCTCGGAGGTTTTAAAATTTCAATTTGACAATATTTTAATTTAATTTTCAAATGATTATTCAAAATTAAAAGACCATTTCGCTATTAAATATTCCAAAATTTTGTATGAAAAGCCTTGATACTCAGTTTTGAATTCGATAATTTTATTTGTAAATATAAAGCAATGTCGAACTGCAAAGCTTAAAACAATTTTAGAAATCTGAATTTACATCTTGAAAGATCAATTTTAAATTTCTCCCTTTTATAGGTTTTAATTTTGCTGATAAAATTGAACTGCTTGAATTTGGGAAAGATTAATTAGTAATTTTAAATTATCAGTCTTGAAGTGATTACAATGTGCTTCAAATAATTTTCCACTTGGATTTAAAATTAGCGAATAACACATTTTTTAAAAACAAGAGTATATAACAATTTTAAAACGAGTTTAATAAATTAATAAATTACATCAGCTTTAGAGATATTTTCTAGAAATAAAGGGTATTCCTAACAAGAGTGAGGAACGATAATATAAATTATTTACAGTTTATACATTATTTTTTGTAAACAAATGTAAAAAAGTGAATTATTCAGAAAAATTTTTTCTTTCTCAACTTTAACCTTTAGATGCATTTAAAATCAACTCAAATTAAAATTTGAGCATACAAATAAGGCAAACAATTTATTGCTTGTAGAATTTGATTGTTATGAACCCATTTTAAAGACACGAGTTATTTTCTTACTTTTTTCACGAAAGAAATCCTGTGCTCTCTAATACGTATCAAAATAGCTGTTTGAATCTATTTAACTAATAAAATTTGTACACATTTAACATTTAACTTTGTTATGAATAATTCAAGATAACGAATATAAAATTGTCCTCCTCTTTTCTTGGAAAAATTTGTCTTGCTTTTTATATGTATTAAAATTTCTTACTAGTTTCACCTGAGTACAGAATATTGTAAGGAATTCGAAAAAGTTAAGGAATTCCATAAATTTGAGGAATTTCAAAAAGTTGAAGGACTTCGAAGAATTTAAGGAATTCAAGAAATTCACCAAATTTACGCTCACTGAATTTAAGGAAATCAGAGAATTTACGGAATGCACGGAATTAAAAAAACTGAGGGAATCCATGCAATTTATTGAATTTACGGAATCCATAGGATTGAAGGAAATCAAGGAATTCACGCATTTCAAGGAATACGCATTAATTATGCGTATTTTGTACATTTCATGAATTTCTTGAATGTGATAAATTCCAAGAATTCCGTGAATTCTACAAATTTCGTGAATTCCTTGAATTCCATGAACTCCTTGAATTTCAATAATTCCGTGTCTTACTTACGCGAATTACTTTAATTAGATGAATTCCGCGAATTTCTTTATTTTTGTGAATTCGTTAAGTTCCTTAAATAATATACATTCCTTGAATTGCATGAATTCTGCGAATTTCGTGACTTCTGGGAATTTCATGAATTCTGCAAATTCCATAGATTTCGAGAATGCCTTCTTCATGAATTTCGTGAATTTCATTAATTTCGTGAATTCCTTGACACCCTTAACCTCCCTGCATTAACTAAATAATTATTCAAAACTGTTCCAAGAATCTGGAATTTGTGAATTCCGAGCGTTACGTGAATTCCCTGAATTCCGCGAATGCCATTAATTCTGCGTATTCTGTTCATTTCATGAATTTCTTGAATGCGATAAATTCGAAGAATTCCGTGAATTCTGCAAATCCAGTAAATTCCGTGATTTCAGTGAATAACTATAATTTCATTATTTTACTGAATTCCTTGAATTCCATGAATTCTACAAATTTCGCGAATTGCTTGAATTCCATGAACTCCTTGAATTTCAACAATTCCGTGACTTTTATTTATGTCATAAATTTTGCGAATTACTTTAATTATATGAATTCCGCGGATTTCTTTAGTTTTTTGAATTCGTTAAGTTCCTTAAATAATATACATTCCTTAATTTGCATGAATTCTGCGAATTTCGTTACTTCTGGGAATTTAATGAATTCTGCAAATTCCATAGATTTCGAGAATGCCTTCTTGTTCATGAATTCCGTGAATTTCATTAATTTGGTGAATTCCTTGACACCCTTAAACTCCCTGAATTAACTAAATAATTATTCAAAACTGTTCTAAGAATCTGGAATTTGTGAATTCCGAGCGTTACGTGAATTCCCTGAATTCCGCGAATGCCATTAATTATGCGTATTCTGTTCATTTCATGAATTTCTTGAATGCGATAAATTCGAAGAATTCCGTGAATTCTGCAAATCCAGTAAATTCCGTGATTTCGGTGAATTACTATAATTTCATGATTTCACTGAATTCCTTGAATTCCATGAATTCTACGAATTTCGTGAATTCCTTGAATTCCATGAACTCCTTGAATTTCAATAATTCCGTGACTTACTTACGCGAATTACTTTAATTAGATGAATTCCGCGAATTTCTTTATTTTTGTGAATTCGTTAAGTTCCTTAAATAATACACATTCCTTGAATTGCATGAATTCTGCGAATTTCGTGACTTCTGGGAATTCCATGAATTCTGCAAATTCCATAGATTTCGAGAATAACTTCTTGTTCATGAATTCCGTGAATTTCATGAATTTCGTGAATTCCTTGACACCCTTAAACTCCCTAAATTAACTAAATAATTACTCAAAACTGTTCCAAAAATCTGGAATCAGCAGCCGAGTTCTTTCCCCAAGACGCTACGCAGGAAAACTGCGATCCTTAAAAATACAGAAAAGTCGGTATAGCTTTGAGTTGCAACTTGAAATTCATCTTTTTTTATAGAAAATTATTCTTCTTGATTAAAGATTCATTTATCTGGTTGAGAATGTAACTAATTATTTCATAATTAAACTCCTGTTTTAAAACTATATGACATTGCTTTTGAAGATTCATTACTTTAGTTAGAAATTTCTATTTTTGGTTGAAATACATATTATTCCTTCGTTCAAATTTGAATTACATTGTTTTTTTTTAAGACTCATCATTTTAGGAAAAAATTCATATCTACGGTTGAAAAGTCATCTATTTCGATAATTGATTTATTTTAGTTGAGGATTAAACAATTTTTTGAAAGATTAGTATTTTTGGTTGAATCTTACTATTCTATATTCAAGTTGAAATTATTTTCGGCTAAAACATCAACTATCACATTCTTCGCTGAGAACTTTGTGAAAAATTCATTTTTTGCTTGAAGCTTCACAATTTTATTTGAAAATTTTACTATTTAGTTGTAAGTCAATATTTTTGTTGCAGATTAAAGTTTCCGGGTTGGCAACTGAACGGTCTTAGAGCCAACTCTTCTTTTTCGCTTGAAAATTCAACTATTTGGTAGAAATTATTCTGTTTCGTGAAAAAATAATTCTCTTTATTGGAAATATTAACTATTTAATTAAATTGTATCGTTTTTGCTACACATTTACTACTTAGTTAAAAGTTGACCTACTTTTTAAAATAAAATTTATTTTATTCATAAGATTCACCACCATATTCACAAATATACATAGCCTTCACAAAGATGGAACAATGTTATAATAGTTGAATTTCTCCAAAGATTTTACGACCTGTTTATCGACACCAATGACACCAATTTGTCATCATACAAACATCATTTTAAGGTCAGAATAATACCATCCTGTATCTTTAATTAAAAAATTCAATTGAAATCCAAAAAAATGACTCTATTAATATAGTTGCTTTTTGAACAAACTGGCTAAACTTTCAACCTATAATAACAATTTTTAACCAAAAGGGATGGATTACAGTCGAAAAGTTTAGGAAAAAACCCAAAAAGGGAAGTTCTTTGAAAATGGGGAAAAAGATATTCATTAAATTAATGCATTAGTGTATGTGATTTTTTTTTATTTAAAAAACACATTCGAATACATTTTATAAGATATATAGTGAGGTTCACTTTCTGATTTCATACCTGAAAAAATAAAGACATTAATCTTCTCTCACTTTAAGCATAAAATGTTTTGGGTTTCTCATGATAAAATGTTATTTAGGTGAACAAATTTTGCTGCAACAATGTAATGATATGCATATTTTGAAAGAAGTTACCAAGCCCTGGATTTTTATGTTTCCATTTCCTGGTACGCCTAAGAAGAAGAAGAAGACTAAGATTTCACATTTCACTTCCTATTTTTCAAATTTATTTGTTTTTTATTGCTAGAATTACGTCTAATTTCAGAGCCATCATAGATTGTTTGTTCAACATAGAACATGATTTATCCAAAAAATCAGCGACGTATAAATAATGAAAAGTGGCATGCGAACTTCTGTACACAATTGACCACCAGTTTATATACTGAAAGCATCCGCATATTCATCAGTTGTATTGTTAACAAAGTCCTTCATTGTTCAAATATCTCTAGGATGATAAAAAGGAAATTTCGACTTTTATTGGAGAGTCTTCTGCTAATATAAACACTTTATTTGTCAAAAAACCTAAATTTGTCACAAATCCTGCTGCTACTGCTCATCATGATACCGTAATTCCTGCTGCTATTGAATTTCCTCTTATCAGACCCCATAATAAGGAATATTTGCACAAGGGTCCTTATGGATGCTTCGTGATACCTTTTCACGAACGAGGTAGAAAGAGTGATTTGAGATATGAGTTTGTCGCTTTGAAATTTATCTTTTATCAAGTGACTAATCATAGAAATGGTTTTCAAGAAATACCATCAACTTATGAAATTCCTGTATTAAAAACTCTCGATGGTTACACTCATGGAACATTCGAACCTGCTATCGGCGAGAAAACTATAGGTATCTGCCTTTGAAGCTTAACAACTCAGTCAAAAAAAATGCTAGCACAACAAAAAAACAGTAATTTAAAAGCTGAAAGTTTTCTATGTTAATGAGCTTGAAGACGTTTCTACAAAAAAATTTTTCTACTTAGCAGACTGAAAAATGTAAAAAAAAAGTAAGGATTTTTGGGTACAAAAATGTGCAACTATATTATCTTCAGTTCTAATACAGATATTAAAGCGATTCAAACTGCAAACTGTAATGCATGGGCTCTGTATTTATTTTCAATTGCCCGTAAGGATGAGTTAGTCTTATTTTTTGTGAAAATCGTGATATTCTTAGACATTTTTTTGTTAGAAAACAAGTGACAGAAAGCAGGGGGGGGGGCGTGTTTTTACTGCCGACCGCTGGTCCCTTTCTTCGATCCGTGTCCAGGTGCCATCCAAGCAGTTAGAACTGGGGCCGAAGAATGGCACCAGCGGAAGGCTGTAAAACAAAAAAGGGCCCCCCCTGCTTTCTGTCACGTGTTTTCCAACAAAAAAATGTCTAAAAATATCGCGATTTTCATAAAAAAGAAGACTAACACATCCTTCCGGGTGAGTGAAAATAAATGCAGAGCCTATTAATTATAGTTTGCAGTTTGAATCGCTTAATATATATATTAGAGCTGAAGATAATATAGTTGCTCATTTTTGCTTTTAAGCAACAATTTGTATTATTTTTTAAATTTCTCAACTGCAACTGGTTCACAACAGTTTTCCTCATACTCATGAATTTTTTCAAATTTTTTTCCATCGCCCCTTCTATAAGAAATAATGCTCTAAACTTGACTGTTCTTAAATGTATCCAAAAATCTTTACTTTTTTACATTTTTCAGTCTGCTAAGCACAAAATTTTTTAAAAATAAACCTCTTCAAGCTCATTAACGTAGAACACTTTCAGCTTTTAAATGATTGTTGTTTATGTTGCGCTAGCATTTTTTTGACTGAGTTGTTAAGCTTCAAAAGCAGATGCCTATAGTTTTCTCGCCGATAGTAATAGTATCTTCAAAGGACTATATGCTCCATTTAATAGAGGGCTCCATCGAGTTAAAATTAGACCACAAGATGATACACCTGAACTAATGGTCGAAGAACAACGACGTTGAAGTTTGCCACAGATATGGATTTCAAAGTTGTGTAATTAATTTTAAAAAAATTAAGAGTCACATCCAAAAAGTAAAAACACCTCTGGATTCCTCTCGGAAATATCTCGATGTGCATTTTTTGTTTTTTTGTTTAAACAATTTTTTAAACAATTACGCAATTTGTTATTTTTCTGTAATTGCTATAAACAAAGTATGCACCGGATCGAAAAACTAAGTGCACCAATGTATTCCTCTCGAAAAAATCTAGATGTGCATTTTTTTGTTTTCTCGTAAACCCATTTTTTAAACAATAACGCCATCAAAAAATTAAAAAAACATCTGGATTCGTCTCGAAAATATCTCGATGTGAAAATATCTCTACGGGCACGAAGCAACAGAGCGCTGAACAACAAATGCTCTAATTGTTTAAAAAATGGGTTTACGAAAAAACAAAAAAATGCACATCTAGATTTTTTCGAGAGGAATGCATTGGTGCACTTGGTTTTACGATCCGATGCATGCTTTGTTTATAACAATTTCAGAAATATAACAAATGACGTAATTGCTTAAAAAATTGTTTAAACAAAAAAACAAAAAATGCATATCGAGATATTTCCGAGACGAAACCAGATCTGTTTTTACTTTTTTGATGCGACTCTTAGTTTTTTTAAAATTAATTACACAATTTTGAAATCCATATCTGCGGCAAACTTCAACGTCGTGAAGAAGGAGCGACATATTTTCATAACTTTCGAGTATTTAATGACACTCCATATTATTTAACTCCAGAAGTGAATCCAGAGCATCAGAAGTAGATTCCTTCCACAGGCAAAAATATTTGAAACCGCTGGTTGTGTACGTATAAATTTTAATCTGGCAAACCGTATCCTTAGATTCTTTTATGTAATATATCCACATCAGAGGCGATAAACAAAAGTACAATAGAATTCAATAAAAAGTATCCACAATAACCCAATCTCTATTTATTTTCACGTCTTATGTTAAGATGCATGCGATTATGTGAACATCATTTTAATTTTAGTAACTAAGCTTAGTTTTAAATAAATTCGCTTTGATCAATTTTTATATTTGAAATTTTATTAATTTATCATCTTCAAATTGAACTTGGGATTGAAGTATGTTTTCAAACGTGATATCTACCAATGATTCAAGTATCGAATCCTCTACTATCTCTATAATATTTGGACTCTCAAATTTCTTTTCATTTCAAATTGAGAACTTGATTTAATTAAGTATTCTTCATTCCAATTAAGTCTGTAAAACTACTTTTTTTCTAAGCTTCTTAACCCATTTCCGAAATAATTTCTTACTGCCTTTAAAATCATTTTGCATTTTCTTATCTTTCACCTGGATTTTTGTCTTTGTTTTCTTCGACTAATACTCCTCATTTTCCGTTCTTGTACTTATAATAATTTTTTGGTATAATATTATTATCATCGCTAAGAACTTAAGTATTCTATTTTCTCGAGTGTAGACTTGGTTCTTGTAGTTAAAAGACACGCGGATTTCCTCATTCCAACAGGAAATTGTATCTACAAGATATTTGTCTCTTTTTATATATAAAAAGTTGAAAATTTAAGATATTATTTATAACAAAAGGATGATTTTAGACATTCCTTTAAATAGTTATGATTGAAACCCATATTAGAATTTGAATAAAGGAAGCATTATTTACAGTAATATTAAGGGTAATTTATGGTAACTGTCCATAAATTGCTCAAAATGCAATTTAAAAATGTCTAGAAATTTCCGGAAGTTTATCGAAATTTTCGGTCATTTGTGGTACTGTTACAGTTAAATGATAAATTACCACAAATCACGAAGAATTATCGGTCATGTATGGTAATTTTACAGGCCAATATGTTTGTTATAGTACCATAAACTACCCAAATCCAAGTTTAAATATTTGTTAAATTTCCGGAAATTTATTAATTTGTATCGTAATTTTTGGTAATAAAACAGGTCATTTATAGTAACTTACCATAAATTGCCCGAAATTATATTTGAAAATGTCTGAATTTTCGAAAATTATCGGTAATTTGTGGTAATTTTATAGTTAAATAGTATAAATTTCCAGAAATTTATGAAAATTTTTGGTAATTGATTGTAATATAACAGATAATTTACTATACAATCATTTACCACACATTGTCCAAAATTCAATAAAAAGATGTCTTTTAATTTCCGGAAATTTATGAAAATTTCCGGTCATTTACAGTAATTTGACCGATGAATATAGTAAATTACCATAAAATATCCAAAATTCAATTTTAAATATTTGTTAAATTTCCGGAAATTTATGAATTTGTATCGTAATTTTTGGTAATATCACGGGTAATTTATAGTAACTTACCATAAATTGCCCGAAATTAAATTTTAAAATGTCTGAATTTTCGTAAATTTACGGAAATTTATGGTAATTTATGTTAATTGTACAGGTAAATATGATAAGTTACCATTAATTACCCAAAATTCAATAGATTTTTTTTCAATTTCCGGAAATTCACGAAATTTTAGGTTAATGAATGATAATATTTAAGGTAATTTATTGTAATATTACAGGTAATTTATGGTAACTTACCATAAAATTGTCCAAAATTCAATTAAAGAATGTCTTTAAATTTGCGGAAAATTATGGAAATTTTAGTTAATTTATGGTAATTTTATAGTTACATAGTGCAAATTACCAGTAATTACCCAAAATTCAATTTTAAACACTTTAATAAATTTCCGGAATTTAATGAATTTTTTTGGTAATTTATGGCAACACGCATGTGTCATAAAAATTTCGTTAGGTATGAGAATTTTAATTGGTTTGATAATAATGTTTATAATTACCCTTACTTGATTGTGTTCAAACAATTTTTACACAGTTCGATAGCGAAAAATGTGATGCGAATTTTTGACTAAAATAATAATCAGAAAGATACATTTCTAATCAAGCTTTTTTAAATGTTAAATTGTATTTTTTGTACAAAAACTGTTTTAATGAGAGTTTAATACATTATTTAATCGATTAGAACAAAAAATACATTATTAATTTTATAGTTAATTAATATAAATGGATATTCTTTAAGCTAGTCAGATTGCCCATTGGTGGGACAGGAATTTTTGGGCATGTTCCTCAAGGGCATGTTCACAAAGCTTCGAGTATAAATAATGTGACAATAAATTGCGTTTGAATATTTAGTTTGAGTAATATTTTCAGAAAAAAATTATCCAAGTAAAAAATAAATGTACAAAATGACTCATTTTTTTGGTGCTCACTGTCCACATGGTTTGAGATATTGCGTTTAGAATTTGAAAGATTGAATAAAAAGCGCTAAAGAACGTTTACATACATCAATATGTTTATAACTTTAAATAAAGTTTATTTATAAATTGATAAAATAGTACATTAACACTCGAGTTGTAGCACTTTGCAGGTAATGTTTGTTTTGATGCAATTCAGATTTTTTAATCGAGGAATCTACTGTATCGACTTTGAAAGTTTATTTCTCAATCCTATAGTATTTTCCTAAACAAATTTTTTTGAAATTATAAACATTTTGATATATACGAACGTTCCGTAGTGCTTTCTATATAACTTTCCAAATCCTGAACACGATATCTCAATCTGCGTGGATGTAATGAGGACCTAATAAAATGAAAATAATTCTATAAATTTATTTTTTTCACCAATAATCTTTTTAAATTAGTAATCCAATTAAGAATATAAATGCAATTTATTATCTCATTTCCTATCCTTTAATGTGTAAAAGCAATATGTTATTTCGTTTGGCCATGGTGAACACCAAAAGAAATTTTTATAACCGAGCTTGGGCACGTGATCTCTACTTTACTGATGTTTAATGTTTCTTTTTATCCTATTGTATTGTCTATTGCATTCGAAACATGATCATTTTATCCATCTTCAATTACCAAACGATGACTCTAGGTTCAGTTAATTAATTTAAAATAAGTTTCGTATCATCATACGTATCTTAGCATTAGAGGTAAAAATAAATAGAGAGTGAGCTATTGCAGATAGTTTTTTTTATTGAATTCTTTTCATTTACTATCGTCGCCTCTCGTGTGGATATCACAGAAAAAACTGAAGTTAAATTTTGTTGAATGTGAAATTTCCCGCTGTTTAAGTTTACATGCTATTTGACGAAAGTTTATCCTGCGATGAAAAAAAGCTGTCGTCTGCTACAGTGTCCTTAGTAGCAATGGGAAAACGGCAGAGTATGAGTGAATCGAATTCCAAATCGGGAAACCCGATTTAAAAGAACAGAGAAAAAACAAAAGTTCAAATTGGTTGCAGGTAATAATTGCAACAGTTAAAAACTAAACATATTTAGGCGAAAGTTTCACTGAGGTTAGGACAATAATTCTGATCTAGTCTACTGCGTGACGCTGAAGTGAGAAAATTTCGGTAAAACATGTAGAATCAGCAACAGAAAACACATAACAAAATTAGTCTCACTGATATATCTCCTCTGAAATAAATTAGACTATTGCAGATGCATTAGAAATTATTTAATACCATTTAGCAAAAGGCGTAAAAAGCAACTGACAGATGGGAATCCCCAGTTCTCTCCAATTTAATGAACTTAAAGGACGATAGATAGCGCTGTCATGTCGTTGCGATTCTCGCTACTACAGTTTGCCAGATTAAAATATCACCTTGATCAAAAAGTTCCTGAAATCATCACCGTGTGGCGCCCCTGCTGTCCGAATCACATTGTTTTCGTTTCTGTAGGTTGTCACACTTTTTAACAATATTCCCTGCGATTTTCAGCTTTCTAGCTTGACATTTGTAAATGTAACGCAATTTTGAGTGCATCTGTTTTTTTGCGAATTTCGATTTTTGCAATGGATTTAATTTTGCAACAACGTGTGTGTTGTCGCACAATGCCATCATTATCCGTGAATTTCTCACAAAAAACTCAACTAATACAATTCCGCAGCCATCAAATTCGCCAGATTTAGCTCCCTGTGACTTTTTTTTGTTTGATACACTGAAAAAACCCCTATTCGGAACGCGTTTTAGCAGCCGATCGGAGATAATACAAAAATCGAAAACGGCACTGATGGGCATACCGAAAATTGAGTATCAAAAATGTTTTGAGAGCTGGATCAAGCGCTGGCATAAGTGCGTGGTAGTCGATGGGAATTACTTTGAAGGACACCACATTAATATTCAAGAATAAATTTATACTTTTAATTTGCAAAATAAATTCTGGGAACTTTTTGATCAAGGTAGTATATACGTACATAACAAGTGATTTTAAATATTTTTGTCTGTGGAAGGAATTTATTTATCTTGCTCTTTTTTCACTGTATTGTAGTGATATGCATTTTCTTCAAATTGTCGAAAGTCACGAAAAAATTCCGCTTCTGATTTGGTCAGTAGTTTAGCTGCGTCATCTTTGGTCATTGCAACTCGATGGACCCCTCCATTATATTCAGCATATAGTGAACGAAGCCAATTACCATGTTCGTATGTTCCAAATTTGTATTCATCGGGATATGTTTTCAATACACAACATTTTTCGTGGGTTAGTATTTGTTGGAAGCCTTTTTTATCAAATGTAACTTGATAAAAGATGGAAGTAAAAGTGACGTGATCAAATCTCAATTAAGATTTTCCACCAGCTGTTGATTCACTATAAGGTATTACGGCAAAATTATAAGGTCCCTTATGTTCATTTTCGCCATTATGGGGTATGACAAGAGGATTTGTAATAGGACCATGATTTTGGGTAGAAGAATATGCAGCAACCGAAGGATTTGGGTAGAAAGCAGGATGTGCGACAAATAAAATGTTTTCGCCAGAAAGAAATTCTTCAAGAGAAGTAGGATTTGATTTTTGTTGTATATCGTCATAGAGATATGGATGGTTAAGGGGATATGGATCAAATATACGTTTCATCTGGAGAATAAACTCAGGAAAAAAATAGAAACAGATAAATTATAATTTTGTAGTAAACCTATAATATTAAGTATTACCAGATAACAATCGTGCGACGCACGCTGCAAGCACGCATACGACTCGCACGATGCGACCTACTTCACATGCAAATGTCAAGCACATACCATGATTAAGTGATGGGTAAGTGTGTGCTTGCGAAATGAGGCTCATTTAGCCATCACTTATGTTATTTCGTCGTAGTCCTTAGTGAACACATATAAACAATATGTCAATAATATTTTGTATTAAGAAAATTCGATTCAGTTGAATCAAATGAATATTTTATTTCAAATAAAAGATGTCTAGAAGATAGTTTGTATTTACATTTTTTGAAGCTTCTTGGAACAGGATTTTACCAGGAGTCGAGAACCTTCTAATACTCGTTACCGGGAAGTTTTATTTTAAGCTCGTGCTCTGATTGGCTATCTTGCGTGAGGCCCTCCCATTTCCAGTCATCGAAACGGGCTTGCGAGCGAGCGGGAGAAAAAGGCCGAGTCAGTCTGGTTCGAGGAAGCAACGTGTGAACGTAAACTGAGTAAACTTGTGATTATTGAACTACTCATTCGCTTATTATTATTTCTCGTTAATCCTTCTCCCCACGGATTACCGATGTATTTACCTTATTTCAAATTTTATTTGTACCTGCGTATTGTACATGCACAAATGTCAAACTTTACGTTTCACTGGACATCGCTGCCGACCTTGCCGTCAGGCAGGTTATGTGAGCGTCAAGTTGTGGTGTACGAGTCATGCTTTTGCAGTAGAAAATTGCATCGAACTCTATAATATCTTTTAAAGTTATTTGTCTGTTAAAGTATGTTAAAGTTACTTGAAAAGTTTATTTTTAAAAATATTATGCAATTTAGTTGCTTTAGACATTAAGAAACATCATTTTGTACAATTATGGGTGTTTTTAAAAGAGAAGAGAACATTTTTGGAGAAAAAGAATACCTTCGATATTGTGTGGTTATGTTCATTTCATCAGTTCACGAATTTTCCAAATTCATTCTGGGATGTCGGTAATTGATTTTTGAGGTTCGGAAACCCAAAATCAATAAACAAGATATTGAATATTAAATATTCTTAGTAGGCGATGTCCCAGGAATGAAGAAAGCAAATAGCAATTATCTCAACATGACCAGCAATAAAAAATACGTATATTTCCCTGAAAACTTCCTTCTGTTGGGTGTCGTTCACTGAGAGGTACGTATTTTGCTCTCTGATTTTTAAGATACAATAATAATATTTTAATTCTATTAAGTCTACTCAAATTTGAGATTAATATTTATTTAATTATATTTTAAAACATAATCACCAGAAATCGCGAAAGTTTTAACATTTATGATTAAAAAAAAAAAAAAAACTAAACGTGTGCGCCTCGCACTTCATCAGCACGCGTGCGACTCGCACATCTGTTTGGTGTCCTGCATGACACGCATGACGGTTCATTCGCACTCGTGCCTGCACCGTGCGCGCATATTGTTATCTGGGTTCTAAGATTATATAACCCTCGATCGGTGACGTCAAAATTTATTGAGTATTCTAACATTAAGTTATACTCAATCCGTAACGTCAAAATCTATAAGGCCTTGCCACTTGGTGGACTGCAAAGCATTGTTTAGATAGGACTTGGACTAAAATTAAATTCTCTAGACGAAAGTAAGTAAAAAATCGTGATATGGTTTTTTCCGATATAAAAGCCATTTCTTTAATTATTGTTGCAATTTGGGAAGTTTCCGATTTGGGAAATTCATCAAGAAAAAGTATAATGTGCCGTGATTGAGGTTAGGTTGCATTGTTGTGATAGTTGGTGGCAGGCTCTGGTAACTCAATGCTTTAGAAGCGGTCGCGTATATTCGACTGTGGCGCCATCTAACAAGTCCGCAGGTTTTTAAGATAAGATAAAAGATGCTTGAGATTATATCCAGATGATTTCTAGATGATTTAATTTAAAAACTTATAAATTGAAAAACTAATAGAAGAAACAAATAGAAATACATAAAGAATTGGTTAGTTAATTATTTATATATTTCTGTTTGCTTTTTCTATTGGTTTTTCCATTAGAAAAATTGTTATGAAGAAATAAGAAGATGATTCATGTATGGTTGAAGGCAGTTTTTATTTGAAACTTGTAATTATTTTCACAAACATTGGATCACAACCGATTCTTTCACATTTTGGATACTGACGATACTTTTCCCGATGAATTGATGGACAGCTTAAAACTGAACACTTCTGTTTATCACTTAAAAAACTCATTTTTAGTATTTTTCTGACAGCACTGGACACCACAAACAAACACAAGACACTCAAAATATTCGACAGCTGTGCTTTGGTAAACAGTAAAGGAGTGAGAGAGATAGATTCAAGTAATGCCCCTGAGCGACGTGAAGGGGGGAACGACCGACAGAGCCATCTAACCAGCCCGCAAAACAGTATCAAAAATATAAGTGACCGCGGTTTCCTATACTAGTATCCAGAGCCTGGTTGGTGGTCAAAATTTCGGATTTTTTGTAGTGCTTTAAAGTGTGTTTTTCAAAGATGTCAAACGGTCATTTCTTCACTCTGGAAGGTAAAAAAAGAAAAAAAGAATCATCAAAGACTGACCCTTCTTAGAAATCCTATAAGTATTCTTGAAAATCCTTGAACTTGTCCGATTTTTTTAATCTCTTCAAATTCTTTACAATCATTTAAATACTTTAGAAGTATCTAGAAATTGACTGAAAATAATTCTAATTGCTTAAAACCTTTAAAATGTTTATAAATTTCTTTAAATATCCTGAAAATCCTTGAAATATTTTAAGTTTTTCAAATCGCTTAAAATATTTTAAAATAACTTTTTAAAGACGGGATTTAAAGACGGATTTAAAGACGGGATTCTAAAGTTTAGTTTTAAAGAATTTAATTCTTTAAAACTAAACTTTAGAATCCCGTCTTAAAAATCCTGTAAGATTTTTTCATAATCCTTAAACTCTTTAGATTTTTTTTTTAAATCCCTTCAAGTTCTTTACAATAATTAAAAATCTTTTGAAATTTCTATAAATGGACTTAAATTAATTCAAATCTCCTAAAATCCTTTAAATTTTCCTAAATTCCTTAAATCTCTTGAAAATTCTTAAGATCTTGAAATGTTTTCGAATTCATTAAAATCTTCATAAATAACTTTTCAATGACTCACCTGAAATTCTTTGAAAATACTAAAACTGTCTTAAAATCTTATAAAAAAATTTTCAAATGCTTAAACCTATTCGAATTGTTCTTAAATCCATTAAAAATAAACTTTAAGATAACACTAAGTCCCTAGTAATTCCTTAAAATATTTCAGAATTGACTGAAATTAATTAAAATCTCTTGAAATGCTTTAAATGTTCTTAGGTTCCTTAAAATCTTTTGAAAATGTTCAAAATCTCTGAATTTGTTTAAATCCCTTGAAATCTCTTGAAATTTATTAAAATCTTTTAAATAACTTTTCAATAACTCGCTTGACTTTCCTTAATATCAATAAAACTGTCATGAAATCTTATAAAATCTATTGTAAATCCTTCAATTTTTTATCCTTAAAATATTAGATTTTTTTAAATACATTCTTTCTATACACTATACATTTAGAAAAATAATTGAATGTGTTCCATTTTTTTCTAAAAGTTTTGGAAAGAATCATGCTTGAGCAAATAAAGATTGTTTAAACAAATTAAAATTCATTTAACATTAGAAGAAATGTAACAAAATTATGTAATTATTTTACAAAAAAGTAGCATAGGATACCAACTTGTAAAAAAAGTGTACACCTCTCTGTCAATTTCTGATATTTTTAAATTAAATAATAATTGTTAAACCGAAAATCTACCTTTACACATTCCTTTCTTTTTTCAAGCACTACAATATATTTTTTGTTAATTTAATTGGCTTAATATTGTAGTTTTTGATAATTTTAATTATGTATATAGGAGAAAAGAAACTTTTGTTCTATAAATAGAAGTGAGGCATTAATTTAAAATCATAACAACTTAATATTAGCATTATACTTATTATACATAATTTGTTCCCTCCATGATGGTAAACTAATACCTGGAACAAGTTCTAAGACATCTTCTTCATGCAGTAAATCAATAGGCTTTCATAGAAGTTTCATAGTTACTTATTCGACTTATTATTGATTCTGAACTAATATGGAACTAATTACTCATTGAAACTTGTGCAATTTCAAAATTGCCGTCTGATCTGCCTAAGTTTTGAGGTTATAATGACGTATTTTTACTTTACTGGTGAAATTTGTTATTTGGGAGAGAAATCTTTCTGTAATTATACTTTAAGGAAATAAAACTGGAATCAAACGATGAATTCTCAATCAAAGAATGATAATTTGTTTAAAATATTAGTTTTACTAGATTGACCAGCTCACGAAGTAGTATAAGGAGATCCCAATCTCGGAAAATATGGACGCGTGGATTCGGATTTAGTTAGTTTGCATCGCTCGTAGCGCCTCTTGCGGAAAATTAAGAAACCCTTGAATCTTCACAATATGGCAGCTGTGTCGTCTTGGCAACTGATAAACAAAAACAAAAACAGCGGCACTTTTATGGAACTTTTAATAATTAACACTCGAAATTTCTTCGACTTGGCATATTTAAAATGGAACACATGACATTTGGTGTCCAAAATCATCCAAATGAATGTGCTAGGGCAAACGAAGTGACGTTTCTCAAGCCTGTCTCTTTTTTCTTTTTTTCTAACGTGGCTTGTCGATGCACGCCCATCAATGCAACAGCAAACCATTTTTCACACATACGAACGTCTCACTTCTATCACATTCCATTTACTTTCATGAGGAAACCGACAAAACGATGCTAAGCATGTACGTTGTTTGTTTACAGCCGGCTCACTACGCGCACGCCGCCATTTGCAATACTTGTATTTCAACGCTTTTCCGCAAGAAGCGCTACGAACGATGCAAACTAACTAAATCCGAATCTACGCGTCCAAATTTTCCGAAGACAGTATGGAACTGGGGTCTCCTTATACTACTTCGTGGAGCAGCTTAACACGTCATTACTGGTGTTAACGGTAAAAATTGATTCTCGATCCTTCGATTCTCAAAAACTTGTCTATTCTGAGAATCGAAGAATCGACGCTAAGAATCGATTCCGACTCTGATTCCGATTTCCGTGCAATAATTTGGTGCTGAACGAATAAACAATAATAAATTTTAAAGTTTTAATATTAGTTTTCATTTTTTTTGTTTCTTTACTATTCCCATTTGCGGATGTTCTTTATTTTAATACTGCCGACATGTTTCGACTCAGATCCGAGTCTTTATCAAATCGAGTTCTTATATTTAATTAAGGAATTTAGAAGGAACATCGTTTCCTTTTCGTTGTAAATTGTTTATTTGTCAAGATTTAAAAATTAGGGCACTATAACTTTAAAGGTACGGCGCTTACGCTAGCTATGTGTAAGAGGGACACGGCGTGACTTAATATTGTCATTGTAACGGGTTGTAGAGTCGTGATCCTATTAGGCGTCCTAGCGCAAGCGCAGTACGTCTAACATGGGAAACAGATATTACAGAATCGACGTGGAATGGGTTGCTAGGATAATGTACCCAATTGTTGGCACGTTAAGGCAAATTCCAGGCTTTGAGAAAGAAATTAATGTCAAAAACTGTACGTGTGATAAATGTAATAATAATATCTCCAGTACTAATATAATAGGGTATCAAATTATAAGCTTTATTTACCTCAATATATATTAGAAACTGAAAAAAAACAACAAAATTAGCTCATTAGCCTAAAAATGCAATGCTTGGCAGGGATGGCCCCAATTATTGGCACCCTAGTCATATAAAGATGAAATAGTGAACGAATCAGATTAAAATAAACTTTAATAGTATCAGTATTAAATGAATACTGAAGAGAAACATTGTTTATCAATTATTTTTTATTTATGAACAAGTAGTCTAGCTTAAATTATTTAATTATCAGCATCTATCTAGTCCAAATTTAGAGGTTATGATCCTCGAATTCTTTTGACTGCTTCAGCAGAATTAGTAGAATCGGTATTTTCGAAAATTAATTTTTTTTTGTTAGTGTCTTTAGCTTTTAACTTTCTTTTTCTAGTATCTCCTTTAGCAGAATCAATAAGATCGTTAATATTTGAAAATTGATTTTTTTTAGTCAATAGTCTTTTTGGTTCCTAACTTTTTTCTATTTCTATCTTCTTGGTCTTTTTCCGCAATTTAATTTCGCCGTTTTCGTTTTTGCTTTTTAGATTCCTTAATCGTAGTTTTATATTTTTTTCATTTTATTTTTTATAATTTCTAATTTTCCCATTCCTGCGATGTTAAAATATAGCTGCCTTTTGCCTTAATGTGCCTTCCTCTTCGTTTTGGGGTTAGAGGGAAACGGAAGTAACCATGCAATTTGTAGAATCGTGTAATGTTTCATCAGTTGCATACTAACCTAAAAACTGGTTACAAACCAATTCTTTTCTCTCTATACTATCTAAATCGGCCTTATTATTATTTAACACATTTTCAGAAATGTTAAAAATTACAACCGAGATTCTTTTTCTATATGTAAATCAGGCAGTAATTTTGTTGTGTAGACTAGTTTTTTGTGATATATACATTAGACTGATTTGTGGTTACGCCTGCAACGCTAAATTTCGAATTTACTCTTATTTCTGAATAACATAAATTACTAAATATAATTACCTACTTAATTCTTTTAAATACCGCTTTAGTAATTTACTTTAAAATATTGTTTATACCTTTAATTCGGTCTTTGATTCTGAATTTTACACAGCAACAAACGAACATAACTATACTTTTTCCGATTGCCAAGAATAGAAATCACTGCAAGAACATACAATCCAATTCTTGGCAGGGGGGTGCCAAGAATTGCATACAGTGCTTTAGATTGAAAATGTATTGGCACCTATTATTTATTAAATAAATTATAGTTAAATCTTAGTTCTTTTTTTATTAACAATTTTAAAGTTTCCTCGAAATGTGCTGAAAAGAAAATAGTCACTTCCGTTAATTATAACGTTGCTAGGGGTAAATTGAAAACTGCAATTATCTAAAGATTTTCTTCAGCTAACCTGAAAATTCTTGGCAGCCTGGAAACAAGGCTGAATTTTGTAATTTCAGAACGCATAAATTATTGTTTAGCATAAGATAAACACATATTACTGTAAAATGATTTGATGAAACAAATCAATCCTTTCTTCGACCGTTGATATTTATTGATTTCAAATCGTAGATTTCAAATTATTTATGTCTTACGGTCCAATCGTAAATCGAAAAAATAAATAAGAGTCAAAAAAACATGTTCTTCGAAACTCAGATATTTATTTAGTCTCAAAAAATTTTTTTCGAGACTTCAATCGATTAGAACTACATTTTTTAAAATTGTACGAGAAAACAAAATTGGCGTAGGTTAGGACGGACGAACAGAAATTGACAGTTTCAGAAATACATGAAGAATACGTAATGAACGATGATGTAATAGGCAAGTTTCCATTGAAAACCACTGATGTGGAAGCGCGTAATTAGGTTTAAATTTGAAATAAGAAATTTAAAAAAATGTGTATATGTACACATCCATACATATGCATACATATAGCATACATACATATGCACATATATACATATAGAGATGATTAATATTAAAAACATTATTTTATAATAGTCTGATAAATTTTATTAATATTTAGAATTTCAGTCCGTAAATTAACTGAAATCTTACGATATTTGTTTATAAAAATAGACTCAATAATACGTCGTTGATAAGTATTTTTTTCTATAGCTAATATTTTAATACGTTTAAAAGCAAAATCAAAGTAATGATTGAAATTCCAAGAATCTTGCGACATACCTGTGTTAAAAATCCCAACCTCACAATCTCTTTTGTGTTCAGCAATTCTAGTTTTTAATCTCCTGCCAGTTTCACCTATATAAGCTTTATTACAACGTTTACATTTAATTAAATAAATAACACCAGATAAATTTTCAATGGAATCGACGTCCTTTCTTCTTGACAAATAATTATGTAATGTATTAGTGTTTTTAAAAAAAACATTAATATTAAATTTTTTAAGTGAATTTCTTAATCTTTCTGATAGGCCCTGAATGTAAGGCAAAGTAACATTTAAATTAAATCTATTGTAAGTATCACTCCAATTTCTTTTTTGGTTAATTTTATTACTGTTATTGTAAATCTCATGAATGCGTTCTTTAATGATGTCATTTACAAACTCAAGAGGATAGTTATTCTGTACTAAAGTTGTTTTTAATAGATTTAAATTTTCTTTACTAAATTGAATGTCAGATAATTTTACACATCTATCAACTAAACCCTTAATTAAACCAATTTTATGCCCAAATAAATTATGTGAATTATAGTTGAAGTATCTACCGGACCAAGACGATTTTTTATGCCAATTGGTTAATAAATCACCATTTGGAGTTTTTATAATTTTTAAATCAAGATAGTTAATGACATTATTAATCTCACATTCATGAGTGAAATTTATACAATCTTCAATACTATTAAATGAATTTAAGAAAACTTGAATTTTATCTGTGGGAATAATGGCTAAAATGTCGTCGACATATCGTTTGTACAAAATAGGTGTGAAATCTAACAATTGTAAAGCTCT